>NC_044910.1:33423103-33600603 GCF_001633185.2 Quercus lobata | reverse complement strand
TTAAATTTATTACGTCTTCATCTTCCTTTGAGCCCAGCTTGGAATGTCACGCGTTTGAATCAGCCCAAATCTCTTGAATCAGCCCATTAAGTGCGTCTTTGATCTTCTTGGATCTTGCTTTAGTAATAGGCCCAACTGGAATATGCAATGGATCCTTGAATGCTTGTTGATTCTCATCAGTTCTAGTTAACTCAATTGGTATAGTCTTTGATGGTTGAATAAGAGATCCGAGATTCAATTATCGCCTACATAAAAAACTAATTGATGCCTTAATCTGATGATAAAGAGATATCATAAAAAAAAGACGCCATAAGTTAAAACTCTCTAAAAAAAAAAAAAAAAAAACACTAAACTAAGAAAATAACAATGACCAGCAAAACTATAAAAATGAAATAAAATAAAGATCTTTAATAAGCTAAGAGATCAACAAATAAACATGATAAGCAATATTAATTAGAAGTTGTAATTCTTGAGATATGTTAATTTCCTAGTTTTTGAATTACATTTTGCCATAAATTGATATTATATTATTGATTGTCATTGTATTGTAAAATTCATTAATTGTTAGATCATTAACAATACATCAATTCCATGATCCAGAATTATTATGAATTTTACAAAATACATAAATCACAATTGAATAACAATGAGACTTATCTAAATCAATTGATGTAATTTTCTCAAAATAAAGTCTTTGATTAAAGAGTACCTTAGTAGGATAAGTTTCTCTTTCCTGACTTGTGCCTCATTGCTGTACATTTTAAATTCAGTATATAATCTATAGGATTTATTTATTTATTTATTTTTATATAAAATAAATGTATAGACTATTGACAAGATTACACAATTGTGTGACTTTAGTAGTTAAAGCTAACACTTTTTTTTTCCTTCAATTTCTTGGCCACCCATAGTTGGTTTATGGTATAAAGTGAAGGAATTATTCATGACTTTTGAGGCTGCAGTAGAACTTAAAATCGAATGGACATCTTGAAATTGGAAATAAACACATGTATGGTGTATTCTCAAGGTAAAGAGGACGAGGAGATTCTTTTACTGTCACTGTTTGGGTGTGACCACAGCAAGTTGTGACACTTTCTCATTGAGAAAACAATTAATGTCTAAGAGCTTAGATGAGAGCTTATAGAAATGGGAATGTAAGACCACACTCTCTCAGGTGGGTTCAACTATAACTTAACTTCAATTCCATCAAAATCCCCAACCAAACCAAATAAGCGTAAGGCCTTTGTCATTAGACTACTCACCTTGGGTGATCAAATTTTGCTTATAAATACATTATATTAGAGACCCTCAGCAGATAATTTAAAGTTGTTGGACTAGAAGAGAATATAAGCCTTGTCCCAACTGCAAAAGTTGCCAATCTAGTCAGTTTCAGAATCTTAGCATGACACGATGACAAGAGACAGGTTCGACGAGCCGGTGTTTTTATCTAAAGGCCCAAAAAAACTGCACCACTATTGCTTCGGAGCTCTGTTCTTTGATTCAACTTGGGATAGAATTCCAGCCCAACTACGTGTTTAAAACTTTAAATTGAGTAGAATCTCAATTGTGGTCCTAGCATTCCAGCCCAATTGGTGACTATGGTCTTGTGATTTGCTGATCAAATGGTTTTAAGGTCTTGGGCTCATATCTTTCATCCAAGTCCAACAATGTTATTAGCCTCATTGTAGTGGTTTTAGCCCACTGGACTCACCCACCAAGAAACACAACAAAAAAAAGAAAAGAAAAAGAAAGAAAGTATAGAATGGGGTTTTAAACTTTTAAGTGAAAATCAGCAACCACATCCTTTACGAGTTTATGACATCTTAAGTGATAATCCAGCCATGTCTATTTGGAAACATCTTATTTAACATTTTGTTAAAAAATTTGTGCTGAAAGTATGTTAAAGTATATTGTAATTTGAAAAAAAATGAGAAAATATAGGTTTTGAAAAGCTATATATAAAAACAAAAAACAAAAAACTAAATTATAAACTGATATCAAATTCCATCTCTTCCATTTCCCATTATTTATCTATCAATATGAAAAGTAAAAACAAAAAGGAAGTAAGAGTAAACACAATATAAAGAATACGATACCCTTATTTCATAATTTTTTTGGTATTATGTGGGGAATCATTTTTCTTTTGGTATCATGAGAATATATCAATGGGGACCATTATTGCAAAAAATTAACACATGATTAGGGGTGATTAATTTTTAAGTCCTACATGGAAGGTCCACTAATAAGGCCAATCAAATAAAGTAATTGAAGTTTTTTAGTTGAGTTTTTTTTTTTTTTTTTTTTTTTTTTTTTTTTTTTTTTAATTTTTAAAATTTTTTTATACAAAATAGAATTTCTACTTTAACCTAATCTAAGTGTATATGTGTATGAAACTCTCTCTTGGAAACTTGAATCCTAGCCCTTACCCTTACACCAGATAAACACTTATACTTGTGGAGTGACTATCTCACCAAGGTTGTGTGATGATTAGTTAAACTAATATTAATAGCTTTCACCACATTTGAGTCTCACATGTGCGATGATTAGTTGAACTAATATTAATAGCTCTTACCACATTTGAGTCTTACATGTATAAACAACAAAGGCCAACTTGGTAAAAGCAGTGGAACAAAAAGAAATTGTCCATAGCATCTTATCTTGTCCTATTTTTTGACTACAAAATGTTGGCCAGTGCTTGGAATTTTGTTTGATTTAACACTACACCTTACAAGCTCGGCTTTCTGCTTTTGTTTTGTTATGTCAACGCTTTCGTCCCAAAATTTTATTGCAATATATAATTGGAAAACATATTCGTCACTATTTTCATAAACGTCATTTTCTTCTTTAGAGTTCACTATAAGGATTATAGAATGTTAAAAGTACTACTATTATTGTGACAATAACCAATGACCCCATGCTTTCTGTGTTGGTCTTTACAGATTGAGTAATGCAATTTGTCCGAACCTTGTTATAAAGTTCATATCTGACTCAGAATCACACCCCAATTATCATAACTTCCTTAATCCCAATTTTGTAAAATCACTATACTAATTAAGTACATTGTCAATTTTCTCAACCCCAAAAAAAAGGACATTGTCAATCAAAGGTTAAAACCGTCCACATCAGTTATTAAAACTTCATAAACACATATGCCATTTAGATTCTAATTAAAACAAGAAGATTTTCTAGATTTGATTTCCATTTAGTGCCAAATTAACATGACAATTTAAAGATTTTTAGATATGATAATATTTCAACTTTTAGTGTTTACTTTATGATAATTGTTTTTTATCATCATGCCAATGACACCGATTGATTTCTAAAAAACTTTTCAAATAATTATACACCAATAATGGATAGAGTTTGAATTCCAAATTTTTTTTTAAATTTTTTATTTATAATCATTATGCCAATGATATCAATCGATTTAAAAAAAAAAATTCAAATAATTATACACCAATAATGGATAGAGTTTGAATTTCAATTTTTTTATTCAACATGCCAGGTTTGACCGATTGATCTAATTGGAGCTCCTGTACCAACTTTGTTACAGACAAAACTTATAATGATGGGCTTGAGTAATTGGCCATAATAGACACATCAATATGGGGAAAAAAAAATTGAACAAACCAGAATGACATCAATATAAAGATGGTGATGGACTTTGTAATTGGAGCTACTTTGAGGCCTCATCAATTCAATTACCATGTGACTTGTGATGGACTTAGAGCCATCATAAAACTGCAGGTGGGTCATAAAAAAGTCATAGACATGGACTTGAAAGAACTAATTTGCACCAAATGATTTGCTTAAACAATAAGCTAGCATTTGCCTCTCTCTACTACTTTCACTCAAAAAAACAATACGCATTAATAGCAGTCCACTTGCCACCATTCTTTTGAATTGAATATGAATTATTCCACGAATGGAGGAGATTATGGGTTAAATAAAAAGGACTTCATCAATGATGTCACGGTCGTGCTAGTGATCTTGACCTCTAGTTATATGGGCTGTATGGTTGACCCCAAGTAATCATGTCCGTGTTAATCAAAGCCATCGTTTTTTTTTCTTTCTTGGTTGAGAATTGGTTGAGAATCAAAGCCATGGTTTCTTGAAAAGGAAGTTCATGGAAACTGTGCTTAAGACAGCTAACTAGGAAATTAGGCATCAACAAAGATCTAGCACAAGGAAATTAACCATGGTCTATATGCTTAGGTAGTTCAAAGTCCAAGACCTTGTTTAAGAAAACTCTGAAACTTTGACCATAATTTTGGCGACCAATTCACTCGTTTAGAGCCTATCAAGATCTTGTTTGAAAAACCACCTTCGTTTAGCCGACATATTCACCAATTTTATAGCTAAATAGTGCATTCTCTCTTTTAAAAAAGCAGGTACTTTCAAAAGAAGGTTTTTTTTTATTACATAGTCCACTCACACAGCCCACTCACATAAGGCATATATCCACTGCCTATAAAATCTCTTCGAACCTCATTCATTTGCACATCCAAACCCTCTCTTTCTCTTTCTTTCTCTCTCTCTCTCTCTCTCTCTCTCTCTCTCATAATTTTGCTTTACTGTGACTGAACATGTCTGTCCAAGTGATGAACGAGAAAACCCTTCAGGGAATTCATGTCTTAGGAAGGGAAAACAATGTTCCTCCCTCCCCTAGAAGGTACTAACTCTTTTTACCTTATCCAATTATTGAAAATGATTTTTTTCACTAATTGGGTAATGACAATGTTAATGAACAAAAACAACTAAAGAATTTTGTGTAGTTTGTGGTGTGTTTCATATTCTGTACTAAAATGAATTACCCAGCTGTAATGCTTGGTCTCATGTTGTGATTGTAGAAGTTGAGCTTTTTTGGCTAGCTCTGTGTAAATGTGGTTTGGCTATTCATTGTACATGTTTGAGATGAAACAAAATTTACTAAAGAATTCTTTTGTGCTTGTTGTATAGGTTGGAGGGAAAAGTAGCCATTGTCACTGGTGGTGCTAGAGGGATTGGAGAAGCAACAGTACGGCTTTTTTCTAAACATGGTGCCAAAGTAATCATTGCTGATGTTGAAGACACTCTTGGAAATGCGCTTGCTAATTCCTTAGCTCCTTCGGTTGCCTATTTTCACTGTGATGTTAGCTTAGAAGAAGATGTTGAGAATTTAATCCAATCCACCATTTCTCACTATGGACAGCTTGACATCCTTTTCAACAATGCTGGTGTTCTTGGAAATCAATCCAAGGCTCACAAGAGCATTGCAGACTTCGATATCGATGAATTCGATCGTGTCATGCGTGTCAATGTGAGAGGCATGGCACTAGGAATTAAGCATGCTGCACGTGTAATGATTCCTAGAGGAAGTGGGTGCATTATTTCCACAGCTAGTGTAGCTGGAGTTATGGGAGGGCTTGGTCCACATGCTTATACAGCTTCAAAGCATGCCATTGTTGGGCTTACAAAGAATGCAGCTTGTGAATTAGGTCGGTATGGGATTAGAGTTAATTGCATTTCTCCATTTGGTGTTGCCACATCCATGTTAATTAATGCATGGAGGAGTGATGATGATGAAGAAGAGGATTGCATGGATTTTGGGATGCCTCGGGAACAAGAAGTTGAGAAAATGGAGGACTTTGTGAGAGGACTTGCCAACTTGAAAGGTCCAACCTTGAGGGCTAAAGATATAGCTGAAGCTGCTCTTTACCTTGCTAGTGATGAATCCAAATATGTTAGTGGTCATAACCTTGTTGTAGATGGTGGCATTACCACCTCAAGAAATTGTGTGGGCTTGTAACAAATTCAGAAAACAGAATTTGAATCCACAATTCTAATTAGAATTTATGTAAACTGCTGCTATATTAAGAATCACTGTTTTTCTTGTAATAACTTTGTTTGTTTAACCTATTGTCTAGTATGAGTTTAAAAACATATTTGTTTATTCCTTGAGAGTTAGCAAAGGTGTAATTGTATCTTATTTATTTATTTTTTTTAAAAACTAGACATAAGTAAATAAACAAATAAATTAATTAAGGCAAAAAAAGATAAACCAAATGCACACTTAATTTCATGTTTTAGAAGTGAACATCATAGATTAAAACTCTATATTTTTTTTTCATGTTTAAAATTTTCATATTTCACTATATCATTTAAATTTCACCCATATTTGAGGAGGTGGTGATTTTTAGCCCATGTCTAAATAACTTTTCCGTATTACTCTAAAACAAAATTTTTTTGTTACTTTGTGTGAGGATGTCTTAGAACTTTAGAACTACCGTACAACTATCATGACCAATTGGTGTGATTATGCTCTTGAAAATGTGATAGTATTGTCAAATGCAATGCATATAAACAGCCATATATATCTTTTTCACCGTCTATCATGATTTGTTACTTTGATGTGAAAGAGGCTGCTTGTGCATTTTTTTTATGGTAAAATATTCCTAGAAGTAACGAAATTTCAATCCCCAACTCAAGCTTTTTTCAATGGGTGCTTGGCAAAGGTCCAAATAAAATTGTAGGTCAAAATTTAGACGGCCAAAAACTCCAAATCCTACCAAATAAAGGTCAATATGCTATCAAACTTTTTGGTTAGAGCATGGTCTCTCTCTCTCTCTCTCTCTCTACTGGCTTGCACTATTCAAACTTTATAAATATATCTGAAAGGTCGTCAAGGACAGCTCAATCCTCAATCAAACTTTGGAATTCAACGTTGAGAAAACCCTTTTAAACTTGGAAGCTGTCAATGTTCAAATATAACTGCACCGTGAGTTGTTATTCTCTGTCTTCTTCCATCGCTTAATAACTGTGATTAAATTAAAATTTGAGGCACAGTGGGCTCCAATATCTGAAATGCATTGAGTTCCCATCCGAAGTGGAGGCCACCAAAGACCTAAACCGACATGTCCAATAAACTTTCGACGTATCATCCAAGCCATGTGATCAGCATCGGATTGCATGAAAGGGAGGTAACCACGTTATTCATGCAACTAGTTCTTTAATATTCAATATCAAAAAAATAGAAAACAAAAGCTTTTTTTTTTTTTTTTTCAATGGAGTTTCAACTGTGTACGCTTCTGATAATTGTGTTTTTTTATCATCAGACTAATATACTAATTGGTTTTTGGTGTAGGTAATGATTAAACCCCAGATCTCTTATTTAACTACTAAAAATTTTACTAATTGAATTAACTGAAATTTATAACAAAAACCATTTTATAAGAATGATGCTAAATATTTAGCCAATTTTTATCACGTAAATCTTGCAAACAAGTAATGTGTAATTAATCACGAAACTATTAATTAAGGCATTTATGTAATATGTTATGGAAGTGATTTACATATTTTTTTATATAATAAAATTGATTTTTTTTTTCATTTTATAATAATGTCATATTATCCAAACTCTGAAGCCGTACACGTGGTGTAAGTTGTTTGTTCATTCCAAGTGCCCAATCAATTACAATATTCCCCTTAAGATATAGTATTGCTAATGGTGCTATAATTTACTGCAATAGTCTTACAAAGTCTTACAAATTGATATATTAAATTTTAAATGTATAACAAAAAATAATTAAAATTTTTATTCATTTATTATATTGTTAAAATATCATGTTACCAATCACATTTATTGTAACTCACTTTGTAAATTTTTTTGTGATAAAATTAATAATAACTTTACCATATTTTTTACTGATATTATTGACAGATTACCCAAGATATGGTGCCGTACAGGGTGTATGTTGTTTGTACAAAAATATTCTCATCAAGATGTGAGTAATTGTAAAATATTAGCCTCTCTGCCTGAGGACTGAGAGAGAGAGAAAGAGTCATGGTTCACTGGTCCCGGCAGCTTGGAGCAGCTAGGCATGGGTCAGAAAAGAAAGTAGAAGATACTCGTATCAGGTTGAACGTATGTACTCGACTGCAATCATATTCACTAGATTACTATTAAATCCACCAACCATTGTTGAACAAGTTTCATATTTATACATATACCAATGTTTCAATCCAGCAAAGATTTGGATATCGAATATAATCTAATATGTTAGAGAGATTAATGTGTCAGATCGATCCTTATAATACACATTTTAATAGTAGTAACGAAATGGTCTTATCATGTAATGTATAAGAAATTGCTTGTTCTGTGAGACCAAAAGATACATTTAGTTCAAAGCTGAATCATAACTTTTGTCTGGGATCAAAAACTTTCATATAACTTAGTTGAAGGATTCCTTTGTTTGTCTGTCAATGCAGTTTACAAGTCATATAAAGTCATATAAAAATTGATGCGATGGCTAAGTGTTAACCTCTTGGAACTGAAAGCCACAAAATTTTCATTTTAAAAATTAATTAAAAAGAGAAAAAAAAATAAAAGCATAATAAGAAACTAAGAAAGTGAAAGAAAAAAAAAAATGGCAAAGCTTGTTTATAGAACTTTGCGGGATATGCGCGATTTGGAAGCTTATGCTTTGACCAATCAATGATTTACTATAAAAATCTTTTAGGGAAAAAAAAAATGGAAAATGTTAAATCTATAATCATTTTTATTACAAAATATTTATAAATTGACATTATGATTGGTGCCACATCTACCGCATGTTACGTGACTTACTTTTTTTTTTTTTTTTTTCGAGAAACACGTTACATGACTAAGAGTATCAAGCACATATAATATCATAAGAAAAATGCTAAAGTTACAAATTATATTACAATTTTTTTATTTTTATAAATGGTTGATATGGTGAAGATTATTGGTAAGTAAGAAAGTAATATTAATGGTGAGTTTATATAAAAATCCCTAAAAATATTTTCATATAAATAGTTTGTAAAAATATTATAGAAAAGTATGTGATTGTAAGTTGTAGAACTACTCGTGTCATAATAGTGAGAATTTAAAGCCTCCAAGATATCCTGGATAGGAGTAATGGGAAGAAAAAGTCCAGTTGTGGGACACATCCAGCTTTAGCGAGGACATCTATTCTAGAGTTGGCTTCCCTGTAATTTCCAATTTGTGCTACATTTTTTACTGCTCAAAAACTTCTCTATTCTTCGACAATTGAATCTCAAAAAGGCATTATTATTTATCACTTGCCTTTATTAGCTCAATAGCACAACAAAAGTTAGAGAATCCATCTTTATTTCGAAGCAAGAGATACCCAAAAGATATTAGACAGATCAATTTGTCGGATATATTAAAATTAATAGTAGTCATAGGATCACTCAAGATTGGGGTTCAAGTTTATTAAAGAAAAAGCGACTACAGTGGTTGATCGGTGATAATGACATATGTTCTATGTTTGGTCACTTTTCTTTTTTTCACCATCTTACTATCTTCAAACAAACAAACAAAAACAAAAACAAGAAAAACAACACTCAAGATTTATTACAACAAATGCACTAGTTTCTAGAAAATAAGACAAAAAAACGTGATTTTTTTTATTTTTTATTTTTTTTTATGGAAGGATGATTTGTATTTGGAATTATTTATAGTTTTGAAGTAATTTATTTATGCGGGTAAAATATAGTGAACATTCCTGAAGTTTGGGCTAATACTAAACAGGTTCAAAAGTATTTCATAAATAACCTATTTGGTCCACAAATAATATGTTAAATACGGCATATAGCTTAGGGACCAAATTGGTTATTTTTGAAATGTTTTGGACCTACTTAGCATTAGCCAAAACTTTAGGAGTACTAGCTGTATTTTACTCTATTTATTTATATAGCATTTCTAATTTCTTATTTTTTTTCTAAGTATAATTATCTTCTTCTTTTTTTTACCTACATTCAACAAATAAGCTTTTAAATAATAAAAATTGATTCTCAAAAAAAAAAAAAAAATATGATTCTAATGCAAAAAATGTGATCAAGCAACCAAAATTTTAAGTATTTTCCGAGTCAAACAACGTGTAACTAGCCATCAATGATTCATGAATTAATGCTTTCCTTTTGTATTGAGGATGAACGATTTCCACACATTTTTCATGAATTATAGTAAATAGTGTGTAATTCTGTGTATATGTATGGGTACATTTAAAAACAATCACAATTATATATAATATAATATATATTTATATAATCTAATTGGGTTTAGACTCTTCGGTTTTTGCACCTAATAATTTACTTGCCACAAAGATTAAAAAATTAGATGGGACACAAAATTGAACTCCAATTAAAAATCAATTTAAAATTTAATTGAATTTAGACTTTTTTATTTTTGTACCTAATAATTTACTTGACACAAATTTTTTTTAAATTAGATGAGACATGTGGCGCAAAATTAGACTCCAATTTAGACGCAATTTGGGTCCTAAGCCCAAATGATAAAAAGATTTAGGCCCAAAGAGCCCAGTACAATGAATTTGTAGAGAGTGGGTTGGAAAACTAGATTCTAATAAGTTGGGTCATGGTTACAATGGATCCAGTAGACAATAAAGCAAAAATAGATTGGATTTATCTAAGGAAAATCGTCCTCGGCACAGTCCGAGGAGATCAGTTTTTGTATATATTACTTGAAGTTGGTTACAAATACAATTTTGATTGCTACAGTGTTTCTTTCTTAATTCTCTGATCTCCCTTTTCTTAGGACCTCCCTCCTATTTTATACTATATCTTCTCTCTCATCTTTACCCTCCATGTGGACATTAGATTACTTGTGTTGATCCTTGTCCCATCAGTCCCTTCCTGAAGTCTTTGGGGGTAGCTATAAGGCTGAAAAGCACTGCTCAGATATCACTTCCTCATTAATGTGGTCAGAGAGTTAGCTACAAAGCATTTAATGCGGTAGTAGCAGTTTTCCCCTAGATATTTCTCAGCTGCCATTTGTCCTATACGTTCACAATACATATCCTTATCAATAGAACTTCCTGGAACATCACTCTGAATAATTGAACACACCTTCTGACCCCTCATTCGCTTAGTTGAGGAGATACCCTCCTCGACCTACCTCTCCTAACATTTCCAGTCATAGCTAGCTCGTGAAGTTCAAAGTCCCACGTCTTCCTTACTGTTGGCATATCCTCGGATCACTGAGCCTCCTCAGACAAGGCCAAGGCCCAACATATACTTTTGGGCCCATTGCCCCTACAATAGCCCCTTAAAATTCTGGTTTTCTCATTCATTTTGAGGAGAAAAATGGGGTTTTGACTTTGGAGAATTAAATCCAATTGTTTATCTGATTTCCACACGTGAGAACATTGCTTTACTTGTCCCGTATCTGTTTCTGACGCTTTGGAGCCCGCGATGTCTCATTAAATGCTCCAGGCGACGCTTTGTTCTTTGCATCCTACGATGTGATGTAGATCCTACGGTTGGCGTTTCTCTTCGAATTTTGAGCGGGATAACTCCCAATCAATTCTGCCTTCTATATAAGGCGCTTGGGGGAAGTTATTTCTCCTCATTTTACAAATTTTCAAGCCCTTCAGAGGTTCTAAACTCTCAAACCCTTAAGGCTTCCCAAGTTTCCAAAGCTTCTAAGTCCTTTTCTTAAACAATTTTTTTTAGATCTTTAAGAGGTTCAGGGATCAACACATGTGCTTATTCTCGTAAGTTCCTTCTTCTTTAGGTTCTTTTCTCCTCGGCCAATCTTCTCGGCCTTCGATTCTTTGTTTCCTTTTCTTGAAATCTTCTTTCGCATCCCTTTAGCTTGCCTAGATGGGTAGATTTAAGCACCTAGTAGACTCTCTTGCCGATATGGAGGGCTTCAGGGCTAAGTACCACATTCCGCAGGGAGTAGCCCTGTGGTATTGTGCTCCAGACCGGATAGTTACAGATAGAAAAGATGGGGAGGTTGTCATTCCTATGATCACTTTCATAGAAGGAGGAATGACGCTTCCTATGGGGAGGGTGACCTGAGACTACCTACTCAATTATAGGTTGTGCCCTCGCCAGTGTGCACCCAACCTATTTAAGGTCCTGGGTAGTGTAGATGCTCTCAACGAGCACATGGGGCTAAACCTTACTTGGCAAGACGTCATCTGGATGTACGAGTGCCACCTGTTTGGAGAGGTAGGATATTATCTTAAGTTTAGATCCTCGGTGGTTAGGCTTATCTTGTGCCTCCCTAAATCCAACAAAGGTATGAAGGATGACTACCTGATAGCCTCAGGGGATTAACATAATGGTCTTCACTGTCCTGTCCGGGAGGGAGAGCTAGGTGGGGTGCCTTAGACTTAGGTTTCCCTTTTTCTCTTTACATGGGCATTAGTCTGACAATTTCACCACTATCCCTTTTCTTTCTTTCTTTTTTTTTTTTTTTTTTTATAGTATCCTGTTTACTTCTGATAGACGGCTTTGTTATCCTAATCGTGTTTTTGCTACTTGGATGTTTTTGCAGATAAAAGGTACGTAGGTCCTAATCGCAACCTTGTTAACTTCGACGGTCATAACAAAGTGCTGAGGTTAGAAGTGTTCGTGAGTGAAGACAGGCAATTGCGAGCTGTCCGCCTTATACTTGACTTTGAGCCCTTGTCAACTATATTCCAGGACGTGGGCAATGCCATAAGAGCCGGTGATCCCAGGCTAGCCCGAATAAACGTTTCAGTGCCCGGCTTCTTAGCTTGAAAAGAGCTGTCACTCGTTGAGCTGCCTTTACACCGCTCTCCTTATGAGGTAGCAGCCTCGAGGGAGAAACAACCCCTTCACGCCTATCCCTGGAGGCTGAGATTGATTAGTTTCGCCTCGAAGAAGAAGGAGAGGCGCAAGAAAGGCCCGTGGAGCTTTTGGACTTTGAGGGTGAATTTGACAAATCCTCCGCGGCTCACTCCCCTAGACTTATAATTGCCCGGGTGGATAATAGCTCTAAGGAGGAAGAAGATATGTCCTTGAACTCGAGGAAAGGTCTGAAAGATCTCCTCATCGAGAGGAGTAAGGGATTGTCATCCAAAGAGGCCCCAAAGACTCAGCTCCCCCCTAACCTTCCACCTCCCCCTCCTCCTTCCCCGCTCGGCCTGCTCCCCAATCCGAACTTGCAAAGGAAGAAGAGGAAAGAGAAAGAGACCAATGAGGGGGAGATTTCCCCACCCAAGGACCCAAAACAACAAAAAATAACTAAAGACAGAATGCAGGAATCCTCGGTAGAGAGTAGGGAGGCCGAGCACTTGGCTAATGTGCGCCATTCAACTTGGAACCCCAGGTTGGAGTTGGATGGAGCAGCGCTACCCTGGAACTCCTCTATCAAGGAGTTCCAGAGGGGCCATGCCCATCAAGTGGCCGAGGCTCTAAAGCATCCCTTCTTGCTTCCTAAGGACATGGATGCCTTGAAGCAAGTAAGGCAGCTAGAGCTTTTCCTGTCCCTGAAGAGGGACTTGGCCCTGGTAAGCCCCTAGGCACTCTTCATTTGTTTTTTTTTTTTTCTTCTCTTCTTTTTGTTTTTAATGTACTCCTTTGTTGTTTATGTGCAGGCTATCTAGGAGGTTTTTGTGGCCAAGGAGTGGGTCAAGGTCGCCCGGAACGAAGCTAGGGTCGAGGCCAACCTCCAGGCAGAGGCCAATAGGGCACTGGGAGCTGCTAAACAGAAGAATAAAGAGCTCCAAGCCAATCTAATCACGAAGGAAAGGGTGCGAAAGAGCGCTGAGGCCAGTCTGCAAAATGCCTAGGACCAAGTCGAGGACCAACGTAAAAAGCTTTATCTTACTAAGATAAAGCTGGCCACTTAGAGGCAACAGGTCTTGGAGCTAAAGGCAGAGCTGCAGAAGGCCAATGAAGCTGTTGTGGTTGCGGAGACGGCATCCTACCAACGTGGGGTGCAGGAAATAGAGATATGGATGGTAGATAAGTTGGCGGAGGTGTGCAGGGACTACTGCAAGTAGGCTTGTCCACGGGTTGGTTCGGGTCGGGTCGGGTTTGTGCCCAACCCGGGACTGACCCGACCAGATTGGGTCTCCTAAACCTGGACTCGCTGCCGACCCACCGATGGCAGTAGTTCGGGTGGTCGGATGTCAGCAGTTTACCGGTCAGTTTCAGTTTTGTAGAAATCGTCACCGGATTTTATTTATGCTCAAAATCATCGTCGGATTTCGCTGAAATCTTTGATTTTTGCTGGATTTGACCGGATCTCAAAGAGATCTTGGCGGATCTCAACGAGATTAGGCCAGATCTTGAAGAGATCTCGGTAGATCTCAACGAAATCAGGCCAGATCTCGAAGAGATCCGGTGAGATCTCAGTGTAAAATCGGCGGAGAATAGATAGTAACCATTTTCCAATGTGTTTCCCAGTCGGGTCAGTTGAAAATCGATTTTTCATGCTTAAACCCATCAACCGACCCGCCGGTCTCGGGTTTTATGGGCAGAGACCTGTCGCCGACCGTTGCCGGCGTCGGGTGGGTCGGACGGGTTGGTCGGGTTCCGGGTCTGCTTGGACACCCCTAACTGTAAAGAGGTATGGGTAGAAGCGCTTAACCGGGCAGGAGTCCTTGCTGCCTCTGAGTGGAGGAGCACTGAGAACATTTTCTATCCAGAAGACATCCGAGAAGTTCCAGTGATGCTCCCTCCTTCCATTGCTCTTGCTCTTCCCCCTCCTAAGCAGCCCTCCACCACCCAGGCCCCTCTTCCCTCTACTGAAGTCTCAAAAGGGGCTGGCAAGACTGGTGACCAAAGCCAGGGGGCTGAGGTGGCTAAGGGTAAGGAGGTCGTCAAGGAGGGTTCTTAGCCCGAGGATAAGGATAAGGGTAAGGAGGTCAGACCCTCGACCAATGCCAAGGACACTGAGGATGCTTTCACGATCAAAGATATGGTCTCCAAGGCCAAGGAAGCTGAGTCCAAACCCAAAGCAGATGACCCCAAGTCCAAGACAGCCGACCCCAAAGAGGACCCTCCTCGTGCTAAGGAATAGTTATACGAGCTTTTTCCTTTACTTCTTTGTACTTTTTTCTCTCTCATTTTTTTTTTTTTGGTGTGTGGTAGTTCACCATTGTTTATAATGTACCTTCATTTTAATCAATGAAAAGACTTCACTTTTATTTCATGAATCTTTCTTTTTCCCTGTGACCTTTATTCTCTGATTGGTGTAGTTACTGTTTTGTCTTCTGATGAGACTTAGTATTGATAAGGTTGCTAACAGTGGCAAATTGTTACTACCCAAACTTTAACAAAAGCTAACAATAATGCATTGCTGCTAATTTAGATAAATTAAACACGTATAAATAGTAAAGAAAATGATCACATGTTTGCACTGAGCACTGGGCCACCCACAAGGAAGGCTAATCCTCATGGACATGAACACAACACTTAGTAGAAAAAGAAATCTAAGGGACTTGACATAGCTTTGGTTTTGTTCAATACTCAAGCAAATAATCAAGAATATTAACTTACCTAAGGTAGGTGATCCGAGGAGCTAGGTATAACTAGGGGTTCGTTTTAACATTTAGCAAACTGAACTAAATTATTAATTTACCCAAAGTATGTGGTCCGAGAGACCATGCATGACTAAGGTCCTGTTTAACACTTAGTAAACTGAACTGAAGTATTAATTTACCCAAAATATGTGGTCCGAGAAACCAGGCATGACTAAGATTCTGTTTAACACTTAGTGAAATGAACTAAAGTATTAATTTACCCAAAGTATGTGGTCCAAAAGACCAGACATAACTAAGATTCTATTTAACACTTAGTGAAATGAACTGAAATATTAATTTACCCAAAGTATGTGGTCTGAGAGACCAAGCATGACTAAAGTTCTGTTTAACACTTAGTAAAATAAATTGAGGTATTAATTTACCCGAAGTATGTGGTCTGAGAGACTAGGCATAACTAAGGTTCTATTTAACACTTAGTGAAATGAACTGAAGTATTAATTTACTCAAAGTATGTGGTCCGAGAGACCAAGTATGACTAAAGTTCTATTTAACACTTAGTGAAATGAACTAAAGTATTCATTTACCCAAAGTATGTGGTTCGAGAGATCAGACATAACTAAGGTTCTGTTTAACACTTAGTGAAATAAATTGAAGTATTAATTTACTCAAAGTATGTGGTCTAAGAGACCAGACATGACTAAGGTTCTGTTTAACACTTAGTGAACTGAACTGCAGTATTAATTTACCCAAAGTATGTGGTTTGAGAGACCAGGCATGACTAAAGTTCTGTTTAACACTTAGTGAAATGAACTGAAGTATTAATTTACCCAAAGTATGTGGTTTGAGAGATCAGACATAACTAAGGTTCTGTTTAACACTTAGTGAAATGAACTGAAGTATTAATTTACCTAAAGTATGTGGTTCGAGAGACCAAGCATGACTAAAGTTTTGTTTAACACTTAGTGAAATGAACTGAAGTATTAATTTACCCAAAGTATGTGGTCTGAGAGACCGGGCATAACTAAGGTTCTGTTTAATACTTAGTGAAATGAACTGAAGTATTAATTTAATCAAAGTATGTGGTCCAAGAGACCAGGCATGACTAAGGTTTTGTTTAATACTTAGTTAAATGACTTAAGATATCAGTTTATCCAAAGTATGTGGTCCAAGGAGCCAAGCATGACCAAGATTCTGTTTGATATTCGAACAAATAGTAGAACGTGTAACGCATAATGTGATAAACCAAAATATGGTAAAGAAAAAAGCTTTCATTAATAATAATACATTCTCAAGTTACTTACATTCTAGGAGCATTGTACAACGTTTTCCTCTAGATTTTCAAGATAATATGCACCTATTCCAGCCACTGAAGTGATGCGATATGACCCTTCCCAATCAGGCCCTAACTTTCCCCAGGCTAGGTTCTTGGCAGTACCTAAAACCTTTCTTAATACCAAGTCTCCAGGTGTTAGTGCCTTAGCTTCATGTTGGCATCATACCCTTGCTTAAACTTTTGTTGATAATAGGTCAATTGGACCATGACATTTTCCTTTCGCTCTTCAATTAAGTCTAAGCTCTTCCCTAACAGCCCATCATTGTTGCTCGGAGTGAAAGAACTCGTTTTTAGTGTTGAGAATCCAGTCTTTAGAGGAATAACAGCCTCGGTATCGTAAGCCATTGAATAGGGTGTCTCCCCTGTTAACCTACGAGGTGTGGTTCAATATGTCCAAAGGACATATGACAACTCTTCCACCCATTTTTCCTTTACATCGTCCAATTTCTTCTTGAGTCCATTTACTATGACCTTGCTGACAGTCTCAGGCTGTCCATTCCCTTATGGATAAGCTGGGGTGGAATACCTATTCATAATTCCTAGGTCACAACAGTACCTCCTGAAGGCTTTGCTATCAAACTGGAGACCATTGTCCGAGATGAGGGTATTGGGGATCCTGAACCGAGTGACAATGTTTTTCCAAACAAATTTCTTGGCATCCACGTCCCTGATATTTGCCAATGGTTCAGCTTCAATCCACTTGGTGAAGTAATCTGTGCTGACTGGTAAATATCTCTTATTCCCTACTGCCTTAAGGAAATGTCCAACAATATCCAAGCCCCATTGAGCAAAGGGCCAAGGGCTAGATAGAGGATTAAGGACTCTCCTTGGTTGATGAATGTTTGGAGTAAATCTTTGGCACTGGTCACACTTCTTCACATATTCTTGTGCTTCCTTCTGCATGTTTGGCCACTAGTATTCATGAGTAAGGGCTTTGTGAGACAAAGACCTACCTCCCGTGTGGCTTCCATAAATCTCTTCATGTAGCTCTTCAAGGAGTAGCTCTGATGCTTCTAGATGTACGCATAGTAAGTATGGCCCCGAAAAAAAGCGTTTGTACAATTTTTGGTCCTCAGACAGCCAAAACCGAGGAGCCTTTCTTCGCACCTTGTCGGCCTCTAACTTCTCTTCAAGTAAGATATCCTCCAAGAACAATACTATAGAGCCCATCCAGCTAGGTCCCACCCTAATTTGATGGATATGGACCACCTCATTCTTCATCTCAGTACCCTTACACAAATTTTCAACAAGGATAACCCGAGGCAGGCTTTGTGCTGAGGAGATTACAAGCGTGGCTAGAGAATTGGCATGGGTGTTTCCACTTCTAGGAATGTGCTGTAAATTGAAAGACTCAAACCCTGACTGTAAATGCCTAACCTGACTTAAGTATTCTTTCATTCTCATGTCCCTGGCCTCTAACTCTCCCTGAACTTGGCCTATAACCAGCCTTGAATCTGAGAATATTTCCACTACTTTTCCACCCATTTTCTGAACCATGGTCATTCCTACCAACAGAGTTTCATACTCAGCTTCATTGTTTGTGGCCGAGAAGCCTAATCTCAAGGATTTCTTAATTATGATCCTCTCGGGAGATATCAAAACTAGCCCCACTCCAGATCCTCTGTGATTCGCTGCACCATCAACGTATACGCTCCAGGATAAAGGTTCTTGTAAGGAGACTAACCCAACCGATTTTCCATCCATGTCCTGCTTTTCCATTTCCTCTTCTAATGGGGATTCAGCAAACTCGGCCATTAAAGCAGCAAGGACCTGACCCTTGACAGAGGTGTGAGACATGTACTTTATATTAAAAGCCCTTAATATTGTATACCACTTGGCAATCCTTTCAGTGTAATCAGCACTCCGAAGAAGTAATTTAAGTGAAAGTTGAGTTAAAACAACAATTGTATGGGATTGGAAATAGTGGGGAAGCTTACGCGTAGCATGCACCACTGCTAAAATGGCCTTCTCCAGTGATAGGTAACAGACCTCGGCCTCATGTAGTGACTTACTCACATAATAAACTAGCCTCTGTATACCATCATCAACCCGTACAAACACCAAGCTCACTACATGGGAAGCCACAGCAATGTAAGCAAATAGCACCTCATCCACCTTGGGCCTTGACATAATGGGTGGTCGAGATAGGTATTCCTTCAACTGTTGAAAGGCTAAGATGCACTCCTTAATCCATTCAAATCCCTTCCACTTGTTCAACAACTGGAAGAAAGGCCTACACCTGTCTGCTGACCGAGAAATGAATTGGTTTAGAGCAACAGTCATTCCTGTCAACTTCTGGACCTCTTTGGGATTCCGAGGTGGCTGTAAGTTGTTAATTGCTTTAATTTGGTCAGGGTTGACTTCAATTCCGAGATGGGTAACCATGTACCCCAAGAACTTCCCTAATCCGACGCCAAAAGAGCATTTAGAAGCATTAAGTCGCAGTTTGTGTCTCCTCAAGAACCCAAAGATATCCCCGAGATCATTAATATGCTCGGATTCCAGCTTACTCTTAACCACCATGTCATCTATATAAATCTCAATGTTTTTTCCTAGTTGTAGCTCAAACATTCTGGTCATCATCCTCTGATAAGTAGACTCTGCATTTTTTAAACCAAAGGGCATCACCTTGTAGTGGTAATTCCTAGTAGGGGTGACAAAAGTTGTCTTCTCCTAATCATCCAGAGTTAGAGGTATCTAATGGTATCCTTGAAAGGCGTCCAAGAAGCTCATCCGAGGATGGCCTACAGTGGCATCTACCAACTGGTCTATTCGAGGCATGGGAAAAGGGTCCTTGGGGCAAGCTTTATTTAGATCTGTGAAGTCCGCACATACCTACCATTTCCCACTCTTCTTTTTCACTATCACTGTATTGGCCAACCACTCAAGGTAGAAAACTTCCTTAATAGCCCTAGCTTGCTTAAACTTGTTCACCTCCTCCTTGACAGTGTCAGAATGCTCTTTGGATGAGCACCGAGGTGGTTGCTTCCTAGAGAGGATAGCTGGGTTGACATTCAAATGATGGCAAATAAAGTCTGGATCCACCCCAGGAGCTTATAAGCATTCCACGCAAATACATCAACGTTCTCTCTAAGAAACGCTATTAACTTTTCCTTCTCTCGAGAAGGCAGTTGAGCTCCGATTTGGAAAAAATTTTCCGGATCACCATCTATAACAATTTCTTCTAGCTTCTCACACTTTGCCCCTTCCGATACCACATCCATAGATAGGATCAGAATCCTTGATTACTATGAGTCCCTCTTAGCAAAGGCCGAAGACTCAACTTTAGGCTAATGCATAATTGCAGCCACCAGGCAATGTCTAGCCATGGATTGACTCCCAACAAGCTCTTCAATTTGGTCCCTAGACGGATATTTTACGTTCAAATGCAGGGTGGAAGAAATAGCCCCCAGGGCATGGAGTTAGGGTCTTGCCATAATGGCCGTGTAGGAAGAATAAGCATCCACCACAATGAAATTCACCTCCACTACCTCTGAACCTGCTTGCACGGGTAGTCTAATCTGACCCTTTGGAATGACAACTTTTCCATCAAAGCTTACCAAAGGTGAATTATAGGCTATCAAATCCTCAGGTTTCAGGTTCAGCCCTCTGTATAAGTTAGGGTACATAATCTCTGCACTACTACCCTGGTCCACCAACACTTTTTTGACATCATACCCTCCTATCTTGAGTGTTACCACTAAAGCATCATCGTGTGGCTGTATGGTTCCAACCTTATCCTCATCTGAAAAGCTCAATGCTGGTCGGACCTCCACTCTAGCCTTCTTTGACTCTGGATTAGAGTCCTTGGCAAGTGGCCGAGTTACAGGCATCACCCTAGAGGGCTGTGCGCCAGTTCTCCCAGGAGCAACAAAGATGACATTAATTGTACCTAAAGGGGGCCTTAAAGAAGCATTCCCCTAAGCCCTCGACCCTGCTTAGTCTTCGTGCCCATTGGGCTGATACAAAAACTGTTTCAACCTTCCATCTTTGACCAGTTGCTCCAGGTGATTCCACAAAGTTTTATAGTCCTCATTGGTGTGTCCTCGTTCTTGGTGGTACTGGCAATGAAAACTTTGGTTGCACCTCATGGAGTCTCCTTCTATCTTGTTTGGCCATTTAAAGTATGACTCATTCTTGATTTTATCCAAGAATTGATGTACTGGCTCTTGGAACACCGTGTTAACCACCTGAGGAGCTGTAGACCCAGATTGCCCAGAAAAATCTCTTCGGGGTCTATTATTGTTGTAGCAGTTCGACCTGAAATCCCTCCTTTCTTGAAAGATAACCTTACCCTTCCTCTTGCCTTATTGTTGGTCATTTTCGACCCTCTTATACTTATTAATCCGGTCCATGAGCTAGCGTACACTAGTAGCAGGCTTTCTAGTAAAAGACTTCCTCAAGCCATGCTCGGCAGGCAAGCCGACCTTGCAAGTTCTGATGGCTATATTGTCAAAGTCACCATCTTTCTCATTGAACATCTCCCAGTATCTGTCCGAATATGTTTTCAGGGTCTCCCCTTCTCTCATGGATAGGGACAACAAGAAATTTAAGGGCCGAGGAACCCTACTGCACGTAATAAAGCGAGATCCAAACGCCTGAGTGAGTTCCTTAAAGGAATCAATGGAACTTGGTCCTAAGCCATCAAACCACCTCATGGCCATGGGCCCTAAACTGAAGGGGAACACCTTACACAACAAGGCCTCATTCTTGGAGTGCACAACCATTCTCTGGTTGAAGTGACTCACATGCTCCATAGGGTTTGTTCGACCATTGTACATGGTGAACGTTGGCTGAGTGAACTACCGAGGAAGTCTCTCTTCCTCAATTTTGCGCGTGAAAGGTGACTTGGAAATTTGGTTGAGCGCTCTGCTCATCGCATCATTTCCCAAGCCTTTGGAAGATAAGCTCCCTTTTCTACGTTCATGGTGATAGTCCTTATCATACGAGAAGGACTCACTAAGAGGTATCCTCGACCTAGGTTTATAACTAAGATCCTCTTCATCGTCAAAAGAGAAGTCAGAGTTGGAGGAAGTTTGCCTTCGCCATTCGTGGCGCAGCTTTCTTTTCAAATGATTAATCTCTAGTTGCAGGGCTCTGGTATCCTCCTCATGAGAAATGTGGCTCCCATTTCGGGACTGACTCTTGCTAGTATGGGTGGTATGCACACTAACCTCCCGGTCCCTTCTTCACTCAAGGTTGACAAAATGATCTTCATGTTGGGATCCTATAGATTCTGCTTGTAAGTACGCAGTTTGGGTCCTAAACCCAAATGATAAAAGGATTTAGGCCCAAAGAGCCCAGTATAATGAATTTGTAGAGAGTGAGTTGGAAAATTAGATTATAATGAGTTGGGTCACGGTTACAATGGATCCAATAGACAATAAAGCAAAAATAGACTGGATTTATCTAAGGAAAATCGTCATCGGCACAGTCCGAGGAGACCAGTTCTTGTATGTATTACTTGAAGTTGGTTACAAATACAGTTTTGATTGCTACAATGTTTCTTTCTTAATTCTCCGATCCCATTTTTCTTAAGATCTCCCTTCTATTTTATACTATATCTCCCCTCTTATCTCTACCCTCCACGTGGACATTAGATTGCTTGTGTTGATTCTTGTCCCATCAGTCCTTTCCTAAAGTCTTTGAGGGTAGCTTTATGGCTGAAAAGTACTGTTCAGATATCACTTCTTTATTAATGCGGCCAGAGAGTTAGCTACAGAGCATTTAATGCGATGGTAACAGCTTTCCCCTAGATATTTCTCAGCTCCCATTTGTCCTGTATGTTCACAGTGCATATCTTTATCAACAGAACTTCCTGGAACGTCACTCTAGATAACTAAACACACCTTTTGACCCCTCCTTTGTTTAGCTGAGAAGATATCCTCCTCGGCCTACCTTTCCCAACCTTTCCAGTCATAACTAGATCGTGAAGTTCAAAATCCCACGTCTTCCTTACTGTTGGCCTATCCTCGGACCACTGAGCCTCCTCGAACAAGGCCAAGGCCCAACATATACTTTTAGGCCCATTGTCCCTACATATATATATATATATATATATATATATATATATATCATAAATCTATATGCCTCCTTTCTTCTGGGATTTTTTTTTTTTATTTTTATTAAAAAAATCATATGCCATTTTTGTAACAATGATTTGTTGATTTTGTGATTCTAACTTTTTATTTTGGTAGAAGATTTTATGATTTTATCTCTTTCTATGAAATGAGGTGTTCTGACCAATGCCATCTTCTAGACAAACAACACTACGTTTGACTTCAAATATACTTGTTAGCCAACTAAACGACGTGCCGTAAAAAAAAAAGAGCATTCTGTCCTCGCTTTTGGGCTGGCATATATTAAAATCCAAGTTCTACTGAACAAATAAATTTAAAACTTAGCCCATGCAATGTTAGACCCAATATACCTATGACTAGGGGTGGCAAAATTGGACACGACTCATGAATCCGACATGACATGACACGAAATTAGTAGGTTATAAGTTGAGGCCTAATGGGTTTGTATCGTATTCGAGTTGACACAACTGACCCATTTAATAAATGGGTTGGGTTAGTGTCTATTACATGGAACTCGTTTGACCTGTCTGATCTGTTTAATTAAATGACATTTTACTAATATAACCTTCAAACCCTAGGCATAGAAACTTATTAGTTGTTGTGGTTTATTGTCTTTGATATATTATGATTGGTTATTTGTGATACTGAAATATGATTTAATTTTGAATGATTATTTGTGATGCAGTTACTCGTTAGTTCTAAATTTTATATTAAAAATATTTATTTGTTTGGTTTTTCATAATTCATATCAATTTGGTTAATACTAAATTTTTTTTTTTTTTTGATAAAATCTAATAAATAGGTTGATACGACTGACTCATTTAATTAATGGGTCATGCTAGAGTTGAGGAATCCTAACTTGTTTAATAAACATGTTGGGTTAGGGTTGATCCATATAGTCGAATACTCATAAGTTGACACGACATAAACCCAACATACAAATACAAATTGCCACACCTATGACTATGAGTTTTGGAACAAAAGAAGAGAAGAGAAGATAAGTGATATTTTCCTTTAATTGTTTGGTTAGAAGGAGGAGTAGTTCTAGGACTACAAAATACAAATTATTTCATGATTTTTTTTGTCACAATTTTGACGCGACAGACTATGAGTGGTTAACCATCAATTACACATAAATCTACAATTTTTCTTCACTAATCACACTCAACCACCTCAAAGTTGTGATAAGAAATTGTGAAAAAATTTGTAGTCCTAAACTTTTCCTAGAAGGAAAGAAGGGAGAGAAAAGAAATGCAGAAAGAAAATTTATTTCTTTAGGATCCACCAATTTTTTTATCTTTTAAATTTCCCTCCTAAATAATTCATAAAATTACTCTTATACCCATGGAAAGTTTTGAATTTTTTGTCAAATTACTTTTATATCTTCATAATTAGTTGTTAATTTATAATTGACATTTGTCAATGATAAAGTAGTAAAATAATCTTTTATTACTATTATTTTTATTCATGATCTCTCCTTTACTTTCTCTTCCCTATTATATCCAAATACACACAAAAATATTTTTTTTTTATTTTCTCTTTCTTTTTCCTTTCTCTCCTTTATTCTTTTCTCTTCTCTTCCTTCCCTTTATTCCAACCAAACAAAGCTAGACTAGAGGTTTTAATGCTAAATATTAAGTTAGGTTTTATTTTTTTTGAGAGAGAGTTTTATCATCAGACTAAGATATCAATCAGTATTTTGTATAAGTGAGAATTAAACCCCCAGATCTCTTATTCAACTATGAAAGACTTTACCAGTTGAATTAACTGAAACCCACAATATTAAGTTAGTTGAATGATAGGTATTAGTAAAATTGGCTTGGTGACTGCAATATATAATTTAGATTTTGACGGTACATGTGATAGATCTCTTTTTAAGTGTTTTTTTTTTTTTTTTGAATGATGTCTTTTTAACTTTTTAATTTAGACTTTGACGTTCTTCTCCAAAAAAAAAAAAAAAAAAAAAAAAAGAAAAAAAGATTTTAACGTTATCTTATCTTTACATATTTTTGGTCGTTATATTATACGGTTTTTTTTTTTTTTTCTTTTCTTGGGCGATTTAATAGATGGACTTATATATTGTTATTATATTTATAAGCCACTGCACTAGTTAGAGGAGAGGATGAGACAAATAGAATCCTAGAAACCTTCGAATCCCTTTATTCTGATCAAAGTCGGCAGACACTGCGCTCTACTTAAATCATACTGAGTTATTATCAAAAACCCTAACCCTACTCGCTCTAATTTTTTTTTTTGTTTTTCTTCGCTCACATGCTTATGTTATGTGATTCTTCTTGGTTACCATAAGCACTCAATAATTTTGGCAGTGAGTGCTTTCACTTTTTTTTTTTTTTTGATTTGAAGCCAGTGCTTTCAAAAGTATTAATTAATTTTTCTTGTTTGTTTTTAGTTTCAATCAAAAAACAAATTAATAGTAGAAAAATATTCGATGAATTTGATACAGATTCTTTTGTAAAGAATTTTGCATGGATTATATTATTTATGGAAGTTTTTATAATGCCTTCAGTTTATTGTTTGACTTTTTGAAAATTAAACTTTGATTTGCCGCAAGTGCTTTTTGTAGGCTAACTAGAACTGTGTAGTGTGCATAGCTCGTATGTTAATGATTAATTTTTTTTTTTTTTTGGATAAGCTTTATTTCTTTATTATGAAAATACTCATCCTTTGTTGATAAATAATCTAAAAATAAAAAATTTAATTTGATCAATAAATTACTTTTGTTAAACT
Source organism: Quercus lobata (assembly GCF_001633185.2). Taxonomy (NCBI): domain Eukaryota; kingdom Viridiplantae; phylum Streptophyta; class Magnoliopsida; order Fagales; family Fagaceae; genus Quercus; species Quercus lobata. The sequence goes on along the minus strand of NC_044910.1, from coordinate 33,575,155 downwards.
TAGTAGAAGGATCGCACAACACACTGTACAACTTTTGTGGCTTGGACACCAAGTAAACAGGGGTTGAATAAGAAGAGTGCCTCTCCTACAATTCAAGTTTAACAAGAAGATCATGGCGGAGCTCCCTCGTGAAATTATGGACAACATCTTTTCAAGATTGCCTGTAAAGTTACTTTTGCGATTTAGGTGTGTCTCTAAGCTTTGGTGCAATATCATTGACGACCCATGTCTTGCAAACATGCATAGAACACAAGCTGGTGATGAAGAACCACTAGTCCTACTTCTATTAGGCTTTCATGACAGAATTGAAATGTCGAGTTTGTATGAATTGGAAGATAATCGTGGGGTTTTGAGGCCCATCACAAGCAACAAGCAGCCATTGCTGAATTTAGAGTCCAAGGAAACCGAAAATGGAATAGAACAATACTATCTACAGAGTTTTTGTAAGGGCTTGCTCTGCATTTCAAGCCTTTCTAAAGTGATTCTCTCTAATCCCCTAAGAAAAGAAAGTCTTATTCTGCCACCAGTGACATTGGAATATAAGTCTATGCCGAATTTTGAAAGCTATGGATTGGGTTTTGATACTTCAACTAATATGTACAAGGCTGTTCATGTGTTCTACAAAGAAATAGATTTCGACACCATGAGGTACAAATTAGGAACTCGAGTATACAGTTTGGGTTCAACATCATGGAGAGAGATTTCTAGCATTCCTTCTTATCCTATATGGAAACCTATTTATGTTAATGAAGCCATACATTGGATTACTGACACTAGATTTGAAATTGACAATTTGAAGGGCAAGATAGTTTCTTTTGACATTGGCAAGGAAGAGTTTCAATTGACTCCTCATCCAGCTGACATTCATATTGGCTCTTTTCATCCATGCTACTTAATTAATCTTAGAGGAGATTTGGCAATTGTTGAATCTCAGTCATGTTCAGCCAGTGTTGTGATATGGGTATTGAAGAATTGGAACACCAAACAATGGGTGAAAGAATTTTCACTATATATTGCAGCCCCCTCTATGTACCTCGGTAATAGCTACATATCTTCTGCATGTCCCTCCGAAAGTGGTCTAATTTTTAAGGATGGAGGTACTAGTACTGTTGCCCATTATAATTTGGGGAGTGATGAGGTGGAGTGGTATAAAATTTGTAAACTTACAGGCTCTAAACGAATGGATCTTCTACAAGTCTTTAGCTTCAAGGGAAGCTTGATTTCACTCAAGAGTTATGGCAAATTGATGTGAAAGATGTTGGTCTTCGGCATTAGTTTTATTTGAACATAGCTAGCCTAGTTTTGTTATTTATCATCTTTCAGGATATATTAACAATTTTGCTTCATAACTCATAGATTATTAGAAATTTAGGGAAATTGATTTCTTTGTAGTTCCAGTGATGAACTTCTTCCATTCTGTTCTTCTTCAGAGTTTGCTATAAATGTCTTTAGTAATTCATATATGTTAGCAGTAAGGATCTTGAATTCTAGAACAACTGGTCATTAATTATATATAAATTCAATTGAATTCTTTTTATATAGATTGTTAGAAATATATACAATAATTTAATACTAACTCCGTAGCTCGAATTTCCTTATGATATATTTTAATTAAAAATCTTAGTACTTGGTGCTGTATTTAAGATGTTAATCTTAAATGATTTCTTATCCACCGCACTTCCTAGAAGAGTTGGAACTTCCTTAAACACAAATTGTTTGGTGACCTTGGGGCAAGGATTATGGGCACGTAAATGATAATATGAAGAAATTATTGTGTACTTCTAGAATACCATAAGTACATATTTTCTCTTTTTATATAGTAGGACCCATCATTCATATGAGATGAAGGACTACACATTTATAGTACTCAGAGAATACCTAATAATTTTCTGATAATATATTTAACTCTTATTAAAGAAATTAATGCTAATGTCATATTTTGATGCACATTTTTCTATTATTGTCCTATACTTTTATGTCCAATGTAATAAAATGTGATAGATTATGATTAATTTTTTGTCATTATCACATAAATTTACAATATTTTTTTTATCAATTACAATTATGGTAAAATGTGTAGTTTTAATATTATTGAAAAAATAATAATTTCTTATCATTTTCGCTTGTATTGAATGACTTCTTATCCGTTCATAAAAAAAAAAAAGACTTCTTATCCGATCCAACTGTGCACTAATCCTATCGTGTCAGAACAAATTAAGATGACAGGATCTCACAAACTTGGGTTGCTTGATGCTTAGTAAGTAGACACTGGTGGCCTGTCAGTCTGCCATCACTTGCTCTCTAAAGCCTGCAAAAGAGTACCATAAAGGTGATCTTAGAGTTACCTCGACATAGGAAAAGTTTGGGGATATAAAATTTTTTACAACTTTTTGGAATAATTGTGACGTAAAAGAGTAAAATTGATGAAAAAAATGGCGTGACGATAATTTGTCATATCTAAATTATGAAAAAAAAAAAAAGTGAATTAATTTGTGTTATTAAAACAGCTCCCTCGATTCAAGTCCCCCTTCTTAAACAGATTTGATGTGTCCATTAGACCTCCCACGTGTCAACAATCAGCATACATGTCACCTTTGCCTCACCCATCTTTTCCTTTCACTTAATTTATAGTTTTTAGACCTCCCAGACCTTCAAGTTTCAACCTCATAGAATATTTTGTGTCTTTGTGAACATGGATAACAAAGCAAACCCAGTTGAAGCCCTGGAAAATAATCAAATTATGGGCTCAGAAAAGAGAAATTCACTAAAAAAGCCCATGAGAAGAAGGTCATCACGTACAAGAAGAGCATCATCATCACAAGATTGTGCCATCAACATGGCTAAAGCTAGAAGAGAGATTGCACATGCCTTGCATATCAACAGATCCTCATCAACCTCATCATCATCATCGTGTGTTACAAATGCACAGCCTATATTATTAGGTAACACTTACAATAACTATGATTTTGTAAGGCCTAGTTTTGGTGTTTCACAATATTGTTATTCATTGGAGTCTATGACCATGACCATGCCTATTCCTGAACCCATTTGGTCCACAACTGCACCATCAATATTGGCTGCACCACCACAACCAGGCATGGAAGCTGTAGAGTTTGAATGGGGAGAGAACAACCAGGCTTCTCATACTTGGTGGCTGGGGTTTTTGAAGACATTAGATAGCAAATATAATGAGGAAACAAAGTACCCTTTGGGGGCATTGTTTAGCCAGTGTCAGCAGGAAGGTCCAAAACTTGGGGAGCCACCTTTTATTGATGCAAGTGATCAAAGTACTTCTCCAGATGAATGGTTGATATTTCCAGCAACAGAAGATCAGGGCGAGATTGTAAATCCCCCCAAAAAATGATGGGTTTATTGCTGTAATTGGACTTTTGTAGCACTCTGTTTTAGTTCCTATATTATATGTAATGCTTAAATATATTCTAGGCTTTCAACTTTTTTTTTTCCCTACCCCAAATATCTGCTCTTTATCAATCTTTTATATGCTGGTTCTTTATCAACTTAAGTGCACCTCCAACAGTCTTTAAATAGCTTTTTTTGAGCACCAAAGGCTACTATTCATGCTCCAGCCGATTCTTTAAACATCCAAATTCTCCAAATTTATTTTTGAAGTTGCTACAATGATTCTCTTAATTTAGAGAATACTGTAGCAACTCCAAATAATTTTTCTGCTTCAAAAATTATCCTAGCTATTATTATATCAATTCTTTCTCTCTCCTCTGATTTTTTTTTTAAATTTTTTTTATCTCATTCTCTCCGTTTCTCATATAATCCAAACACAAAACACAAAACAAAATCTAATTCTTAAAATAAAGTTGAATCAGAATAAGCAAATATGAAAAAAAAAAAAAAAAAAAAAAAGAACAAGTCGATCTGACCCGTTTCTCACATAATCCAAACACAAAACACAAAATAAAATTCAATTCTTAAAATAAAGTTGAATTAGAACAAGCAAATATGAAAAAAAGAAAAAAAGAAAAAAAAAAAGAACAAGCCGATCTGACCCAAGCCGATCGGTGGGAAGGATGACGAGCGGCGGTGGAGATGCTGGAGCAGAGGTGGAGATGCATGAGGTGGAGGCCCAAGCCGATCTCTCTCTCTCTCTCTCTCTCTGATGTGAAGCGCTGGAATGTTCTTGAGGTGGAAAAGAAAATAAAAAGAAGGGGGGGCTGTGTGTCTTGTGTGGAGGAGAAAAACAAGAAAAAGAAAAAAGAAACAAAGAAATGAAACATGGATGAAAATGAAATGAAAGGAAGAAAAATAATATAAAAATAAAAAATCTTAATTGAAAAATACTACCACAATATTTTTATAATATTTTCACAATAAATTTTAAGTAATATATTGTTATTAGTTAATATTGACGAGTAAAAAAATAATTTTAGTGGTAGATTCAAATTAGAACTAATAACAATTTTCCACATAAATTTTGTTGTAAAAGTATTGCGTAAAATGTTGTGAACATAATACTTCTCATTGAAAAATATAGTTGTTAAAAAAAAGAATAAATGATGATTAAAAAAAGAATAAACAATGAATGAAGAAATAATATTTAAATGAGATAGAGAATGAGATAGATAATCTGTTGGAAGTGTATTTGAAAAAGTGAGTAAGTAAAAGCTAAATGTCACTGTTCATTCTTCAAACAGTACAAAAATTTAGAAAAGCTGCTGGAGATGCTCTAAGAATGATATATATGTCTATGTACTAGAAAATAGGCTGGTTAGAGCCTAGAATGGTACTATGGTAGAGAATGGTTGTAGTAAAGAATGTGGAGTAGTCTTCTGATGCTAACAAGTGTGTTTAATAAAAGTTGCTGTTGGGTGGTCTAGGACATGTTTGGTTGTGTCTATTAAACAATAGTTTTCATTATTTAAACAACATAACACGTATTTTTATAATATTTTTTATTTACACATATTTTTACAACATTTAAACAACGTTATTAGAACAACATTACCAAATAGGCTTCTAGTGTTCATGGGCTCACTCCTATGGATTTGGGAGGTGAAGGTTCTAGGTTTGAATCCTGCAATAAGAAGCTCTTGGAAAATTACTCTATGCTCTTGGTTCATGCTCACTAGAGTTCTTGATAGGGCTGGATGCACAATTATGGTCCAACGGGTAGAGTGTTACTGTGATCACGCTAAGGTGAAGAATGCCAATTCAAGTTGCACCCCTCTACCCATTTTTAGTTCATAAAAAAAATAAAAGGTATGTTTAATAAAAGTTTTAACTCTTTGTTTTGTTTTGTTTTTTTAAATATTAAAGTTAAATTGTACCTAAATATCAATAAAAATTCATACAATTGCCTTAAATTCAAGCAGACAAACTACAAACCAATAAATTTTTTGGGGGTAAATGTGTGTTAAAAATTAAAAATTATAATTGACCATTCAAGTTGCTGTCAACTATTTTTTCTTTTAGTTTTTTTAACTTATTTTTTTGTGTATTTTTTTTAATTTTTTTTTCAATTACTTTAATCCACTTCTAACAAACGAGCTGTTGTGCAAATAATTTTTCAAAAGGACACTTTTAATAACTTCCAACGTTTACTTATAACTCCCATTGAAAACTAGATATCAGGGTTTTTTTTAATAATTTTTTTAAGGCAATACAGGGCAAATACGAACTAAGCAAAATTGGGCTTGGGTATCATGCCACTTCAATTAAGCCTAACATGGATGAACTAATATAGACTCATCGAGAACAGGATATGGTATATTTACACTTTGAAAGCCTGCCAGCCTCGGCTCAAATGAGTCAATCATGCTGGCCCAAATAACAGTCGAACGCCCCATCAGGTTGGCCCCTAAATTGTTCTATGATGGATTATGGGCCTTGTTGAAGCAATTTTTTTATTTTTTTTTTACAAGGGGAGATTCAAAAAAAAAAAAAAAAGAGTCCTCGCTTAATGAGTTGAACTCTTTTTTTCCTTTTTCTTTTTGGCTAAATGCTTAATGAGTTGAACTTGAAAACTTTCTTTGATTTAATAGGAGAAAGTAATGCAACAGCCAACAGACAACAATTTTTATCAATATTTTTATTACAACAGTTAGCATGTAGGTTTTCATTAGTTTTTTTTAGGGACTATCACGAACATTATTTTATTATTTATCATTCATATTATTGATCACACCTTGACAGTCATAGAATATTTTGTGAAAATTATTGTGACTTTAGACTTATTGAATAAAATAATAGCATATTTCCATCCTAGTTTTATGAAACATATACGTAATATACTTATGAAGAAATAAAAGAAAAAAAAAAAAAAAAAAAAAAAAGGCAACGGGCTTGATTCATTTTCAGCTGAAAGAGCATGTTTAAGAAACCTAATCATTTAACCTGTTACATAAACCCTGATAGTAATACTAGACACTTATTCGAGTTAATTGAGTTAAATGTTAGTATGCGATATAATGGAATTTTTATTTTTATTTTTTAATTATTTAATTGAGAGTACTTACAGACCTAATTAAGTATATAGACCTAAAATAAGGATCATCCTCTTGGACTATAATACCTTAACAGCTTAACGGTCTAAAACCTCAAGGAAGATAAACTATATGGCTATATGTCAAAGTCTTCATTCTTCAATATAATAAAATTCTGGCTTCGTTTGGAGTAGTCTGATCATGACAGTATGAAATTAGCTGGCCGAATATGAGCTTTTGGGTCAAAGGTCTATTTGCTGTATTTAGCATTTGGTAGGTCTATTCATTGACTATGAATGAAAGCGAACATTACACGCTTGGAGGCATGCATATATATAAATAATTATGTGATCTTATACTAATATAAGTTATAATATGTTTCTCAAAAAAAGAAAAAGAAAAAGTTATAATATAAGTTTTTCCTTTTATATTTGGTGTGCTAGTCACTGCTAGTTGCAATTAGGTTTTATTGAGGTGGTCCTATAAGTTATAACATTCGTGTATTGTACTAGGGGCATTTATTGGGTTTGGTCCGTTTGGACCTTTCTTGTGCTAAAATGTACAATTGTTATTGAAAAGGATAGGAGAAAAAACTAGGGTAAATTATAGGGATTTTTTTTGTGTGCCTAAAATGGTGAAGTTCAATTTTGGTCTTACATTTGGTTCCTAAAAATTTGAAAAAGAGAACAATTTATACAAGTTCAATTTGATTTTGGTTCCTTAAATATGAGCTTGACCCCTTAAATAAATAATTAATTCAATTTGGTTTCTAAAAAATGAGGGGTCTCACCATTTCGTTAATAAACTAAATAGAAAGATAGCTGGAGATATCAAATTATACCATATTTGAAATGCAGAGACTAAATATAGATTTTTTAATTTTTAGAGACCAAAATTAAACTTACACCAGAATTCTAGAACAAAAAGTATAAAAAAGTAAATCAAATTATTATCCGTGTATTAAAATTAAACTTTTTCTTCAATTTGACTTTGGATACTTGGATTGTGATGTGCACGAGAAAAATCACACGAACTTCTCATAATTAAGGGCAGTGGTTACAATTACATGCCTAAAATTCCATCCAAAATGAAGGGAATCCAAAATCAGACCCATGATGGAGGCCATTATGCCTCTCATTATTATGGTCACAATAAATCAATCAGCTAAATTCAGTTTAAAAACACCATACTACTATAGTGCTGGGCCTATATATTGTTATTTACTGACTTAGGTTTCGGGAGCTCTTACATTGGAACTTATCCTATTGGTTTCTTCGATTCATTTTTTTTTTTTTTGGCAAGTGATTAGGTTCGGATTGACTGACATTCTCTCTCTCTCTCTCTCTCTCTCTCTCTCTCATATGCATATTTCACCTTTGCATTGTCATCATCACCAACCAACATGCAGTTGAATGCACGAATCAGAAGGAAATGAGCTCGTGGGTGTATTTATCATCACGAATGGCTTTGAATCATGCAAGTCTTCACGTCTATCTCATCAATAAAAAAAAATCAGGTCTTCACGTGCAATGTGACTTAGCAACCAAATAGATTGGCACCCAGTACCTAACACACACTCATTGGATTACCTTCATCCATGATTGATGATCCAATCCCATTGCTCTAAGATCCTTTCATTTCATTGAATGAGACTGAACCAAACTCATCTTTGACTCCAATTTGAATCTCTCTTCTTCCAGTCGATCCTTGAAAGAACTCTCATTATTCACCTCAAGTTTAGGTCAGACAGAAATTTGAAGCTGACTCTTAGTCTCTAACAAACAACACACGAATTGAGTATTGCAGTGGGCCAGTGTATAGATTTGAGTAATGCTGGTGTAGGACAAGTTTTTTGTAGTGTCTACGCCTCGATTGGTTCAATTTTATTTGACAAAATGGAGAACAATAGCACTCAAGGCAAAACTTTTTTTTTTTTTTTTTAATTTGAAAAATAAACACACACACAAGGGAGAAGGGAAGAAGTTTTAACTTTTAACACAAAATCACACCACAACTCCACTCAGAAGTCATGATAACTCAAGACAAAACTTAGTTTAATTAATAAATTAACAAAACCAAACTTATCTTTTTCTAATTTCAGTTTTCGGTGAGTCAAAATAGAAAAGTCAAGTTTACATGAATATCTCACATAAAAAAAAAAAAAAAAAGTTGATGTGGAATTTCTTAATATAGAAGTTTGGTCAAATTATGTTCAGCATTTTTTAATTTTTTTAATTCTGTCTCGGTTATTCTAAATGTGCCAACGTTATGCCTATTTATTTTTCTTTAATACATTTTAGCTTTGTTTAATTGGTAGGAAGAAAAAGTGAAGAACAGAAAATATATAGATGACATAAAAGATTTTATTTTTTTTATTTATTTATTTTTTTTTATTTTTTTTTTTGAGAAAGATGACATAAAAGTTGAATGAAGGAAAATAAGGTAGAAAGGATAAAAAAAAAAAAATTGAGAGAAAATATATATATATATATCCTTAATTTCTTTTTTTGGTAGGAAGGCAAAAAATAAAGAAAGAAATAATAGTTTTTTTTTAATTTACTATTATATTCCTATTATTTGAAGGGGAAAAAAACTATTGTTAGGGGAAAAACATAATTGTGCCCCCTATTTTTATTTTTCTTCCACTTTTCATTTTGATTTTGGAGATTGCATTTTGTGGGTTTGGATAAAAATGCTACTCATCTCCACTTTCCATTTATACCAAATGGATGAAAATTTCAGTCTCTGCCATAATTTCCTTCTCCCATTTTTATGCTCTCTAAAATTACCTCAACCATATAAACTTTTTAAGTGGGAGAGAATGGGAATTTAAATCCTACACGTATTCATTGGAAATAACATCAAATACCCTAGTTTGTCTAGTTTCATTCCTCTAATTTAAATAAATTTAGCACAAGTTTTGAATACAAAATTGTGATCTATATGCATTTTGAAAGCCACTAGACATCCCAAGCAATAACTAGTCAATGGAAGCATGAGAAGACTCTTATCTCAATTATATGTATGGATTTAGTGGATGAAAATGGGTCTGAGAAGAGAAGATCGATCGAGTAAGATAAATGCCATAAATGCATATCTCCTTTAAGGGATCTTCCACACATTCTACCAGGCGGGAAAACTAAAAAAATCCAGCAATGATTCGAAGAAGACATGCATGGAAGTGACCAGTTCCCATCCATATGAGCTTTCAATTCATTGTACACTCAATAATTTTGTTGGTGTGGGCTAGAAGAATGTCCAAATTCCATGTACACGAGTGTTTCAAGGCTGGATCCAACTATTACTATTAAATGCATGGCTATGTACTATGGAATATCATTTATAAAATTATAAATATATAACTGGAAAAAAATAGCAAAAATTAAGAAGAAAATGTTATGGTTAGCCTTAATTAAACTATATTCTATTGATTTGCAGGTTCCACTCCAAATATGGGCAATTCGCATGATTTGATTGGGACCATTTGCAATATTTCATGTTGGTTACCTTCACATCATTATGATTGTACTACAATACATTTCTTTAGGTAAGTGATATATACTCAAAAAAAAAAAAAAGGGTAAAAAATGATATATAAAGGAAGCCTTAATTTAGTTAATAAGATCGAAAAGCCGCCCAATTTTTTTATATTTTTTTTATTACATTTTAAGTTGTATATTAGCTCTCTTTCTCTCAATGACTTTTTTTTTTCCAGATAGATAATAGGAGAGGGATGGGGTTTGAACCATTGGTATGAAATTATGAATACCATAAATGAATGAATGATGTCAATATCATCGAACTATTACTTTTTTTGAGAAGGCGCTGAACTATTATTTGAATCTCAATAACTCTATATTTAAAAGAAAAAGAAAACCACAAATAAATAATAGTTTTTTCCATCCCCCACTAATCAAGAAGTCAAGAATATGTATGGTCAAAGTAATGACTCCATTATAACGTTTACTTTCTTATGCTACGGAAATAAATAATGAATTTGTCATGTAATTTCATAATGTCCCAAAAACATGTTTAGACCTCAGAGCAGTTTAATCACCTCTTTTTCTCGATTATATTCTAAGTGCAAAACAATTTGATAGAATGCAAAAGTTTAATTATTATTTGCAAACTAGCATATAACCCATGCATACACACGAAAATGTTGAACAATATTGATAAAGAAGAACAAAAAATGGAACAATTTTATGAGGGAAAAAAATGTAGATTATTGTTCTGAATGTTGTATAAGGAATTTGATAGCATGAAAAACTATGGTTGATAACAATCTCTTAATTTTTTTTTTTCTTTTTTGAAGTAATGAAATTGTTTGTTTTTCAATTGGGATTTGAAACAAAAACAAAATTGAAATCCACGTTTAAAAGTACCTCATTCCTCGTAATGCTAAAGTTTTGTATTATGTTTATGTATGCAGTGATGATAAAGTGGTCTTAAACTCTTACCTATGAATTACTTATAGTCATATATTAATGATAAAGTTTCTACAATTTGTTGGATCTATTAATTGTAAAAGAAAAAAAAGTTGTAGTGTCGCATCTATTAATAGTAAAAGAAAAATGTTATGGTGGAATTATATTGAATCACATAAGCATCTATCAATTGTAATAGCAAAAATGTTATGGTGGAATTATACTAGATAACATGATGTTAATCACAAATTTGCAAATTATCTTACCACTCATTCCCAATCTCTTGTACACAATTGCAATGTTTGAATTTTCCCCTTTATTGAAGAAAATAATATGAATTAAGAGTTTTCTGTCTAATTCTATCTGACAGGTGATCTTTATATGCCTGTTTAGAATGTTATGGATATTTTTTCAAGCCTTTTTTATTGGTTCCCTTGATTTTAGCTTGTAGTAGACTGTAGATACTTAAGCACCAAAATTAAGATTTTTTTTATAAAAAATTTTATGAAACATGGTAAAAAAATTAGACTACAATTGAAATTCAATGGATTTTCTCTAGAAAAGAATAGATTTGATGTTCTTATAAAAATTTATAGTTTACAGCATGTATCTAGAAATAAAAACCACTTGCTTTTGCAAAATCTAAACATCCATAAACTTAAATACATTGATATATACAACAAATAGCATTACAAAACAAAATCATTGGTTTTTAAAAAAAAAAAAAAAATCATTAACAAACCAAAACTAAACTTAGCTAATATAACTATTATATGGCTTGATTGAGGTGAATAATCACCGTCTTTCTTACTTTTCAAAAACTAGAAGAGAACAAACATTACATATATGGGTTGCTTTTTATCTACTCCAACTTTTATTACATCCACGCATCAAAGTGTTAGACCACAAAAACTGTCATGGATGCAGTAGATAAAACTAATATAGATATAGTTTTAAGCCAAAATAAGATTACCCATCAAGAATTCTCTTAATTTTTTCAACTTCTCATTTATCAACATCCCAACCAAAGGGTATAATGAATATATATATATACACACACACAATCAAACTGAAATAAAAGAAAACAAACAGATAATTATAGAATAATTTTCTAACTCACCTAATAAAGTTAGAAATGAAACGACTTGAGAACAGTCATAAAAAATCGTAGACATGGACAAAAAAAAAAAAAAAAAAAAACGAAAATAATTATATAAAGTTAAATACTTGTCTTTAGAAAAAGAATACACGGATACACAAAATTAATTTAATCAAAATACCCAAAACAAAACTAAAAAAAGTAACAACCCAAAAACCTTAATCAAAACCAAATCCATTGAAGTGATACACCATTACTTTCAAATCTCCTCCAAAACTAAATGAATGCCACAATAGCAAAAACAATCAAAATCTGAAAATTTTTTATTATAGTTGATGGATTCGCTGTGGTCGGAGAAGAATAAGAAGATGCAATTGGCCTCTTTCAATTCAAAGATGTTCCACCTATAGATGCCAACCTGTAGGCCCAAATCAATGAGACGCTAATCAAACAATCAAACTTAGAAAAAATTTATGTTCATGACTATGATTGAATGACTAGTTGAATGCAATAAAAATATTGCATAATAAAATATTTTGATTGAAGAACAACTACCAATTGTGTGAAGAAATCGATCATGGTAAATTTTGATGGCTAGCTAATCCCCAAAGTGCATTCATCTCTAGGAACATTTGAGTTTTCTTCAATAGAGGAGTAAATTTGGGTTGAATCTACCACTGCATTCAGTTGTTTATAAAAGAAAAGCCAAGAGTTAATGGGGGTTTTAGGAGTTGAGAAGATGACCAAGTGTAGACCCTAAACATCAAGGTCATTGAGTCATAAACGTTGTATTGAGATTCAAAATATTGTATTGAGATTGTAGGAGAGTAAATGTTATCTTTTTTTGTTCACCATCCTTATCTACTCTTCCAAGACAAATCCATAAGTAATTTATTCATAATGGACACTTGGAAGGATAATTATGGTATGATCTCCACATAAATCTAGACACATGGCGCAAATTTGGAACTCTAATTTAGAATTCTAATTTGAGTTTCTCCAACTTCACCTATTATTATATATATAGATATATAGATTAGTACAATGAAGATCGAGCAAGGTCTAAAACTTTGTCCGCCAAAGAACGTGGTGGCTTTTTGGCTTCAAAATGTCAAAATCCACTATCTTAATAACTCCTGAGTAACATAACATGAAATCACAAATTGTACATACACAACCATTTTCTCTCTTTCCTGGCTAGTATTGGTTCTTTGTATCATCCCTATTAATTGATAAAGAAAAGAAGTAAAAAAAACCAAGAACCAAAATATAATGTCAAGTATAATGTCATCCTTTATGATAATTCATGTCTGTGATTCGAATTTCACCTCCTCCTCCCCCACTATTTATATAAGTATGAAAAAAAAATTGTCAAATAATGGATTTTGGATCCAAGTATAAGTGTATAACCACCTTCCATTAAACAATTGAGATAAGGCACATAATAAGATAGGAATTTTGATAGGTATGTTTCAAGAAATTAGTTTAATAAAAAAAGTTTCATTCATTTACTAGTAAATTAAATAAAATGTACCGTTTATGAAAATGAAAGCATTACAAGTTTTGTCTGCTTACCATTAATATCAATGGCTTTGTTAATGTTTCTTTCTAATCATGAAAAAATATTAGGTACCAATATAGTAACGTGGTATTTCCTTCTCTAACATGAAATTCATGAATAATGGCTCCTACTATTAATTTTATTGAGGAGCTTACTATTATGTGAAATGAGGAAATATCACTTCGCCATATTCTCAAAACACTTAATAATTAATCTCTAATAATCAATTTTATTTTTACGAAGAATATAGAAAAAATATTTGGTATTCGGTATTTCTTTTTCTCACTTCCACATGAACGATAAATCCCATCATAAATATAATTAGTGGATAAAAGCCAAATCTAATAAACAGCAGAATGATGTCAATGGTAAGTCTATGCAAAAATTAGTAATAAGATCAATTAACAAATGGTAAGTGTCTCCTCAGAAAAAAAAAAAAAAAAAATGGTAAGTGGGTTTTAGTTATCTTAAATGATAAAATCGTTTATTATATGTTGAATAAATAATTTGAAGTTCAAACCCTACTTACATAAAAATCAATTAATGTCTTAACTTGGTAAAGCTCAATTATCATGAAGTCGAACAAGATATCTAGTTATTGTACATACATGGTTGAATCTAGAAGTGAAATCTAAGATTCAACATGTAATTTTGACACTGATATTTACTTATTTAATAGTCTTAAAAAGAAGTTGGAGCAAGAGTGCAAGACACAATATATGCGGATCTAGATGATACACAACCCACTGAAAGAGATTTGGATGTGGTGGTCACCTCCATTGGTTGCTTTCGGAAATGACAAGACGATTTAGACAGTAAACTTTAAAACAGGCCCAGCATCTTTTGAGCCGCCGCCATTCTATTTCGAAAATAACCAGAATTCTTCCTCAATTGTTCCGGTTAATTGTTAATTAATCAAATCCTATATTCCCTTCAAGTGAAAAAGAAATTTTGGAGTTTTAAGATAAAGATAGACAAGGATGTTGATCTATTCCTTGATTCTCCAAATAAAATTAAGTAAATTTTGGAGTAGTAATAGGCTACTAGGTTACTTGCACTGTTTCACTCGATGCGTTTTCGTCTTGATCTTAGTGTTTGTTCTTAATGCTTATAGTTGTTTTACTATCCGTTTAATTTTTTTTTTTTGAAAGTTTTTTTTTAATTTTTATTTTATGGAAATGAATTTTTTAAATATTTTTTTATTCGATGTAAATTTTGGAATCTATCTGTTAAATTACATGTTTTTTATATTCTTAACACGTATTTCAAATTTCATTCAAATTGGATATTATTTACTATTCGATCAATAAACTTATTTTTTATGCATAATTTTATACCACACAAACTTAAAATTTAAACATTTGATTGATGATATATAACTATTGATATTTTAATTTTTTGAAAATTTCCAAGCATGGAGGATATAATAGGACAAATTTTAGTATATTTTGAAAATTTAACCGTTGAATTGTATATTCTTTACACTCTTAATATACATGTCAAATTTTATGTCAATCAGATATTATTTACTATATGATCTATAAGCTTATATTTTATGTATAATTTTAAACTACAAAACTTTAAATTTAAACAATTTATTGATGATATAATTATTAATTTTTTATCTTCTCGAAATTTTGCAAGCATTAGAATATAAGAAGAAAATGTAATTTAATGATAGATTTGTTAAAATTCACCTCTAATAAAAAGATATTAAGTAAGGTTGTAGTCTTGAGCTACTACTAAATTTATGGCTACTACTAATATTATAGCTAAATTTTTTCCAATATAATAAAGACATACAATTCAACAATTAGATTTTTAAATTTTACATCCAATAAAAATATATAGAAAAAGTTTGAAAGATTTTTCTCCGAACTAGCTAGTTTGGAAAGAAACATTTTCCTTGTTTTACTACCCTTAATGGTCTTTTAGGGCATCAACTATTAATTTCAAAATGTTAAGTAAAACGCAAGTTATTCTAGAAACAAACATTTTAGTATTATTCATACCATCCATCCATTTATATATAAATATATATATATATATATTAATGAATTGTCAAAATTTTAAAATCTCTATAATGGAGAAATCGTACAAACTCTAGGATCTCAATCCAGGGATCATTTGATAAAAATTAAGAGAAAAATAACTATATATTATGATTGCAATTAGTTAGAAAAGGAACTCATGTTTTAATTTATATTTGCTTTGGGTCTTATATTCTATTAATACATTTCTTTTAGTAATTGTGGGGCGCAAATGATTTATGGGCCAGGCCCATCTACCCAGGGAGAGTCCAAAGGCTCAAGCCGAGGAGGATTATGGCCCAAGTTCAACGAAATAGCCTTTGGGTACCGCCGAGGGTAGTTCAGTCCTCGGCAGACCCACAGTACCCCCAAAGGGAAGGGTAAAAACGGTATAGGACTGGAACATGGAAGAAAGATCTAAAATATCCAGGGAAAGCTGCTGTTACTGACATTTAATGTTCTGCACTTGGCAGAGCCACACTCTCCAGCTTTTACAACCACCCCCAACGACTTTGGGTATGGACTGATGTGACAAGTATCAGCCTTGGAAAGATTGACCTTATACGTGGATGAAGGACAGCGGGCACAGGGGGAGATAAAAAGGAAAAATCAGTAACCTAAGAGGGGGGGGGGGCTGGGAAAAAGGGCCAAAAACGAGAGCCTCCCAGCCCACTTCCAGGAGAAGTACTCTAGGGGTGACGATCGTTTAACCTTGTATGAACACCATGAAAAACTCATCGCCTATCGATCAAGGCCTAGCTTTTCAAACCCACGTTCTACAAATGATATTGTTAGGGCCGTTTTACGTGCGAACCCGACACTGTTACGGTCCGCCACGAATCGTGACCCTATAGTAATGATATCATCATTTTGTGGAATTCATTTGCATTAAAATTCTAATTGGATTTACATGGATTTTTATGTGTCTAAATAGGTCTTTCGTATAAATTATGAGTGTTTGTTATTTTTTAGGTAATAAAGAGGCATTGAGGATATATATTATAATGATTTATGACATTATAAGATGGATCTAGATATATACAAATGAAACTTTAGGATTCAAAAGAAAAATGTCTTAAAAATAAGGATTCAAGAGAAAAATGGAAACTTTAAGATTTGCTTCATAATTAAGATCAAAGTTTCACCACCACTTTCACTTCCACCACAACCAGCTATTTGTCTTTTTAACACACACACGCACATATATATATATATATATATATATGGGATTCATTATGTAATTAAGCCATATAAGTTTATATAAGCATTACAATGTTCACTATTCCAATTTGTTGAGCTTTGGGGAGCAATCAGACTCCTTAACTAATTGTTTATGAGATTATTCTCTTCTTTTTCTCGTTTAGGAGTTTGAGAGGAGGAGAAGGACTGAAAAATTAAACTCAATTTTCAACCCCTCCAAATTTGGTAGAAATGGGATGGAATGAACTATGTCTATACTATTATTTAAGGGGCTTTTCTTGTTTGGGATCCTCATTTTTTTGGTTCAAAAATACTCTTACACCTATTTGTTTAAGTAGAGACAAAACTAAAAAACGATCTGGTAAAAATACTGTGGGTACCTAAGGCATACTTAGGCATGCTTGCAACGTCCTTGGCCGACCTAGGCATGCTTTGCAACGTCATAAGAACTAGTGGTACACTACTCATTCGCTTCAAAGCTTATAAGGTAGAAAGTGGAGGGATTTCTCTTCGATGTGGGACGCCTAGGACGTTGCAAATCATGCCAAGGTCGGCCAAGGACGTTGCTAAGCTTGCCGAGGACGTTGCAAAGCATGCCTAGGTCAGCCAAGGACATTGCCAAGCATGCCTAGGACGTTGCAAGCATGCCTTAGGTACCCACAAATACAACTCTAACTCCCACTAAAACATTGACTAAAAAATAGAGTTATTCTCCCTTTTTTTTTTTTGAAAATTCTTCTATTAATTTTCAAATTGCTTTATCCACTTATAAATTAGATCCTCAAAAAAAAAATTAGGTAAAAATGCAAAACTGACCCTCTAATTTTTACATTTTTTCATTTCAGTCTTCTAAGTTTCAGTTTTGTCAATTCAATCATCTTTCAATTTTTATCAATGTAGGACTCCGTTATAGCTCAGTTAGTGTTGCTATTAGAACCACTAAAACGACACAGTTTTGCATGTGTGTGTGTGTTTTTTTTTTTTTTTTTTAGTTCAGAATTAAAAGAAAATAAGAAAAATCTTGAAAAAATAAATCATCGTTCCCCTTCCCCTAAATCAAAACAAAACAAAGGACCCAAATCCCTAACTCGTGTAACTTTGAGAGAGAGAGAGAGAGAGAGTTCACCAGTTGATCTCCTCGCCGTACCTTGCTGCTCTGCTCGCCGAGTAAACC
Source organism: Quercus lobata (assembly GCF_001633185.2). Lineage (NCBI taxonomy): Eukaryota > Viridiplantae > Streptophyta > Magnoliopsida > Fagales > Fagaceae > Quercus > Quercus lobata. The sequence continues at coordinate 33,557,209 of NC_044910.1, read as the reverse complement.
ACCACCACCATCCTCGTTGCTCTGCCTTGACTAAATCAGTGATGGAGTTCTGAATCGCCATGTAAACCACCACCACCCACCAACACAAAATTTTATTTTGCTACAAAATACTAAATAGGACCACTAAAATTAAATTAAAAAAAGCCTCATCGCATGCGTGAAACACGTGTAATGAGACTAGTTTTAATAAACTTTTATTTGAAGTCGAATAGTATCATTGGTTTGTGTGTGTGTGTGTGTGTGCGTGTGTGTGGAGGGCATATATCTCTATTCTTATTAAGAAAATAACATAATAATAATGTTGTTACATTTATTTAGAACAAAAAAAAAAAAAAGCATTTTCAATCATCTCCCAAACAAATTAAGAGAGGGATAATTTTTTTTTTTTCATTATTTTTTATTTTATCTATTGCATTGCATTATATTCCTTTAGAAGTTCCCAAACATAATTCAAAGATGAAACTAAGTTTACGTACACAAATGGTTCCACCCTCCATTGAAGCCTCCTCACTGGTATTTCCACCAATGTTAGAATTATGTTTACACTAACGGGGGGCCGGCCATTTAATATCCCATTGAAACCTCCTCCACCAGGATTTCCTTCTTTCTTTGTGCAAATGGTCATATGAGCACCATTATTTAGAATATACGCATCAATATAAATGTAAGAATTCAAAGATTATTTCTGTAAACCTTTATATAAAGTTATAAACACACCATATTAAAAAATTCGCTTTGTTTTTCTCCTTGTTTCTAGATTTTTCCCACCTAACCTAATAGACTGCTGCACTCGGACTCAGAAAGAACAAAATACAAGTTCTAAAAGTCAATTTAAAGCATAAAATACCACAAAAAAACAAAGAAGAATAATGCTATGATGGCAATTTTGGCAAAGTGAGTTTTAGTTCTAGTGCTAAAAAAGAACAAGAAAAAACTCCCTGCATGGTGGTCATTCTATGAAAATGTAGACAATAGAGAGTAGATCATGACATCTTGTATTGTATATAACTATATATCCACTATACCAAAATACCATTACAAAACCATTTTTCCCTAGAAAAGCATTGGGTTTAATTAGTATATTTCTTATTGGGTTATTAAAGAATTTTTAAAGATTATTTTAGCATTAGGTAAGTGTAACCCATGTCTTTGGACCAAATGGTATCTAAAAAATAAGAGTCTTCGGAGCAAATCAAAACCATGCGATTTTCCATGTCATTGAAATTAACAATCAATCCCCACCAGTATTGTCATCTTCAAACAATAATTGGCACTATACAGAATACAGTATACCCCTTTATCTTCTTCACTCCTATAAATTGGCTGAGCTAGCCATACACCATGCACTGAAAAATCAATCCAATTCTAACAAAATCTTAGTAACCCACCTCACTACTTCTTTCACTTCCCAAAAACATGGCACCTCCCAATTCCAACGATATTGAATCTCCAATAATATTGTTGGAGTCCATTCCAGATGCAAAGGCAAAGCCGGAAGTGCAAAACAAGGCAATTGTGGAAGCACTTTACAAGGCATTGGCAAATGGTCAAATTGAGACTGTGACTAAGCTCCTAGCTTGTGACCTCGAATGGTGGTTCCATGGACCTCCAAAACGCCACCACATGATGCGTGTGCTCACTGGGGAATCAACCTACAAAGAGTTCACTTTTGAGCCTAAGAGTATCACTGTTATTGGTGATGATAGTGTGATTGTTGAGGGATGGGAAGGAGCACATTATTGGGTTCACTTGTGGACTTTAAAAGATGGTCTAATTACAAAATTTAGAGAGTATTTTAACACATGGCTCACAGTGCAGGAACTGAGGCCATGGGAAGTTAGGCAAAAGAGTGCCACACTGTGGCAGAGCCAGCCTCGGGACCTTTATGAACGGTCTTTGCCAGCCCTTATGATTGCTATGTAGAGAGCTGGTTATTGTGGTTGTAAGTTGTAAGCTCAATAGTATCAAGTGTTAGTTGAGCGGTAATAGAATCTATTGTAGTGTCTTGTATTTGTGTTCGAACCCATTTCTCCCTCTTCTACTATCTATCTAGCTATCTCAAAAAGAAAAAAAAAAAAAAAATTGTAAGCTTGGTTGAATGGCTTGAACCATGATGAAAACTAGATACATGTGTTGACACCTGGGAAAATGGAAATTACGGTCTATCAATCACACTGTAAATTATAGTAACTGTTAATTTTGTTAGCTGCTCTAGTTTGTTTGTTTTTGTTGGTTTTTAAAAGCCTCATTTTCTATAATTTTTTTTTCCTGAATTCTCACTTTTTTTTATAAATACAATTATATTTTAATCAACTTTCACCAAATTAGTAACGTGCTCATCCAAGTTTCATCAACAACAATAAAGAACTGAATTGAAAGTGGCTTAAAACGAATGTGAATAGAACAATATGAGGAATTGTTTATGATAAAAAAATTTCTCGAAGAAAGTGTTTCCAATTATAAGGATTGTATTGGAATGATACGGTGCAGGTTCCATTTACTAAGTCGGAGAAATCAATGCCAATCGGCATTTGGCCAAACTTCATTTTCTACCGTTAAAATACAAGTTTGTCATTGCACCAAACATGAGGTTTTAGAACCATTTATATCTCATGTCATTTTCTGTCCAGTTTTGCTACACCTATGCAAGGTTATGGTGGGGTTCTGACCAAACTCCAGCTATGGTTATCAGAAACTAATGAAAAAAGAGAAGGTGCTAGACTTTGTTAGGAAAAAAAAAAACCTTGTCTTGAATATCTCCAATCACGTATATGAAAATTTGTGATAATATGAGGAAGAAAAGAGAAGAGAGATGAACTTTCTGTCCTCCATGCATGCATGGGATAAGAGTTTTAAATAGTTCTACTTTCTTATCTAATCGAATTGACTTGATATTACATTACAATGGAATTTATATATGTAATGGAATTACACACAAAAATTAAATTTCAATTTTATATTGATGTATTAATCCCACAATTTTCTCTAGTAATAAATCTCTTGATTTAATGAGCAATCTAATAATTTTCTATAACAATTAATTTCATGATTTAGTCTTCAATGACATGGAAAATAAATATTTTCCTACAATATTATACATGAGAGGTTCTCTTTATTTATTTATTTTTTTTTATACAAGATAGAATTTATATTCTAGCCTAATCTAAGTGTATATGTGTGTGAAGCTCTCTCCTAGAGACTTGAACCCCGACCCTTACCCTCACACCCCACAAGCATTTATACTTATAAAGTAACCATTGCACCAAGGGGGAGCGGTGGGTAGAGGTCCTCTTTATTTTTATTTTTGGGTTATGATGGTGTTTGTAGGCAACCATGAATGCAGTTCAGTTCCAAAACATGATATGCAATGAACTTAGATGAAAGGGTTGAAATGAGAATGAAGATATATATGGATCTTCTAAAAATATATGAGATCTAACCACATTGAGAAACTTTGAAATACAGAACTCCATAAAAAAAAAATAATGGTCTAAGGTGTTGTTAATCTCCAATCTAATAAAGGATCCATTTTTAAATAATCAATTACATGCTTGTTAACAAAAGTAATATGTGATTATCAAATCAAGGACATATCCTTTAAAAGTTTGTATCAAAGCTGCTTTATATTCCATTTCTCCTCATGAGTGTCTGCGGTCCAGCACCTTTCTAAAGCAATTTTTTTCAAACTAGAGTTACTTTGTTTTTTTTTTTTTTTTTTAATTTAAATTTCCGAAGGTACAACTTTTTAAAACAATTATCATTTTCGAAAAGCTGAAATATTAAACTGTACCAAACGGGCACACTAGTATGATAATAAAACGTACATGGGAATTGCCACCACTAAGATGCTCTCTGCCTTTACATTTTCATGCAGGAATGGTGTTTTCAGTGTTCTTACTAAACCTGTACCTTTGATGCTATGTCAAACACCTTTGATGATATCTCATTGTTCCTAGATCCAAGAAATGAAATTCTTGTGAAGGAAAAGGTACAGTAATGCTGGAATTTGTTGAACCACCTGAGAATCCAACTTTCCACACTCTAAAATCTATCATTCTAATCCTTTTACCATGTCAATAATATAGTTAAATCAACTCATAGTTAAACTTATCCTCTCTAAATGCGTCTTAGATCATAAAGAGACTCTAATCCCTGTTATTGTAGTATGCAAGCCTAGCAGACATTCGCTGAAGATTGAAGATGGTACTTAGGCTGATTAGTGTATAACAAGGACACGTCAAATTACACATGCTAGAAGCTATGAAAGTACAAAGATGAACAACAAAAAGGAGTTTATAAAAAATTGACATGGTATTACATGGATTCCCAGCACCATAAGCACTATGGCACTTGAGCGTCTACTGAATGCCTCAATGGAATTTCATCTCTCTGCATTGATGATAGATCAGGTGGCTTCATAAAATTCTCTAGACCTTCTTCAGAAAACTCCTCGACCAGGAGGAGCTTTCCATTGGGACTATTATGATAGTTTGAAAGTCTGCTTGGACCTGGGGAGTTTTCAGTCCTGAGCTTAGACAACCTAGGGTTGTTTGAATGTAAAGAAGTTGAACTGTATCTGGATTGAACTGCTCCACCTTCACGTGGTAAAGGGGAAAGTGCCAGTTGGCCATTCTCGTCCTTCTGTTTTCTGCAAAATTTATCTTCCACAATATCATAGAAATCAGCTGTACGAACCTCCTGAGCAAGGGAGCACCAACAACAGAAAAGCCACTGTGTGCAATCTGCAACTGCAGGTTTTCCACAAAAAAGGTTATTTGCAGGTAAGTTGAATCTCTTCCTCATTTGGATCCTCCAGAATCCACCATAGAGTAAACCGAACACACAAAGCACGACACCAGTCAATGCTAGACATTCCCTCATGGTCTCATCATCAATATTGACGGCAGCCAAATTGAAGATCCAAAATGGAGCCATGCAAAAGAGGAGAAAAGTTGCAATATGAACATACATATTCCCAAACCCAAGTCTTTCCATATTCCACCCAAAAACACAAAAACAACAGAAAAGAGAGAGATAAGATATAGAAATATCGTCCCAAATATCAAATAGGCCCCCACTCCATTTGGGTGCATGCTCAATAATCCTCTGCTCAGTTCTCGACGCAAATGAAAATCTTTTTTCTAACGACTTCATTGTTAGTTGGCTGGACCAACTAGTGCCATTAGTAAGAGGTTGAACCTGCGCTTCTTCATCAACTTCAGAGTCATACTCCTTTCCAAGGGGACTTAAAATGGAATACAAACCTGCTATTGCTGGGGCAGCAATTGCAACAGACAGACAGATACCGACACCCACAGCAGGTCGATTGGATCTTTTGTATCCCAAGTTAAGGCTGCATAAGGCATACTGAGCAAAGCAATTAACATGGAGTAACACAACTACCACCATCATATGGGCCCATTCATTTGGCTTGTAAGTGCCATTCTTGCTGTATATTTTTCTGAGTGCAGAGATGTCCTTAGGCTTCCATCTGCACAGAAGCACAAGGTGGTGGAACCGCTTTGGGTGTTGATACAGACACATGAGAGTAAAAAGAGCATTGAGAATTTGATTATTGACCTCAAACCAGGTGTCTCTCTGTGACTTCTGTGGCAGGGCACCATTTAACATATTTGTCATAACGAGAAATAGGATCGCTCCTGAAACAGCAACACAGCTTATCCATAAAAAAAGAACCATGTTTAAAGGGTTCTTGATCCATTCTTTACCGATTGTCATCAGGGACTCCCAATTAATTTTCTTAGCTAGAATCCCACTGAAACGTTTTTGGAAACCTTGACTACTGGAAGAAGGTACAGATCGTTGGGTTTCATCATTTTCCTCTGCAATATGCTGAACTTTAGCTGATGGGGAAGCTAAATTACTACTTGACTTGATTTTCAGTAAGCTTAGTTTACTGGGAGTAATTGATAACCTGCCCTTATTCCCTCTTCTAGGATTTTCATCACTTAGCAGTCCCTTTCGGGATGTTGAAATTTGAAGAGCACCATTTTCATTGGCCGTATAAGCATACGGGGTCGAACTTGAGGCCAAGTCTTCTTGAACTTCCATTAAGTCTCCCCCATTACTAGTTGGAATCATTTTACAGATAAATTTGACTTTTACGGATCTCTTGGATTCCAAAAGTTCTAGATCAAAAAGTCCCAGTGGAGATTCCAAAAGTTCTTAATCAAAAAGCCCACAAACCACTGGGACTCTACACTGATGCCAATCCTAAATGATCCCAGAATGCTAAATCCCACTGCTCCGATTTAGAAAACAGACAATGACGTGTCAGATTGTCACCTTTTACCTGGAGTTGAAATATTAAGATGTAACCAGCTCATCATAGAAAGATTGAAACTACTATTCTGATAAACAAAGGAAGCTGATGAAAGAATTTAAGGAAAAAAACAAATGCATTTATTGAATCCATGTTAAAACCTTCAATTCTAACTCCAAGAAGAACATGATTGAAAAAGCATGCAAGTCATATAGCTGCCTTGCAACAATGATGTTGTTATTTTTCAATTAGAAGTCAAGAATTAATCAAGGTAGTAACAAAAAGACGTGGGTTCTACCCAAAACATAAACATACAACAGCAATAACCAGGCCTTAGTCTAACATTTTGGGGTTTGCTTAACAGACTAATTAGGGTTGGCTACATGTGCTCTTTTTTGCCATTCTATTCTACCTGATACTCTTTGTTACTTCCTTAATTGACATGTCCTTTTTTACTACTATTAATGTTAGTTTTAGTCTTCCTCTCCTTTTTTGTTCCTCAAACTTGAATTAATTCACTCTCTCTTTGGTGCATTAATTGCTCTCCTCTAAACATGAAACCATCTCAAGTGACACACCCTCATCCTTTCATCAATAGGAACTAACCCTATCTTTAAACAAATTTCCTCATTTCGAATTTTATCTTTCCTTGTATAAATGTATTTCCCTTATTTATGTTAACATTCTTTAACCAAATTGCTCTCTGATATTGTTGTTTCGTGTATTAATCTATGTTCAATTACTCTCTCCCAAAGTTTCATAGTGTGACTTATAAGTTTATTTCCACAGCAATTTGTATGGTTTTGAATATCTCCCTCCTTTTTGTAAATAGGTGTTAAGTGCACTTCTACTTTACTCACTAAGCACACTAAACTTTTTAAAAAGATTTTCAACCAGGCACCAGCACACACCTACATCTCTTGAGCGCTTCCAAACTTCAAAGGGGATTTCATCTAGTCCCATGACTTTTCATTTTTATCCTCCTAAATGCATTCTTTACCTCGGTCAGCCAAATTCTTTGAACACGCCTACAGTTTCTATCCTCAATTGGGTTACTCAGTTCCATCCAATCTCTTCCATTAAACAAACACATAGACATAAGAAGAAAAAACATGTTTAACAGCTCGTGAATAAAAAGGTAACTAATAATTGGTGGTAAAAAAACCCATGAATAAAGCAAGGGATCTAGTTCACAAACAAACAGTTCAAGAATTAGTGATAACTCCATAAAGAAAGAACACAAATTTACACTAGCTTCAACTCTCAATACCATTTCTGGCAGAATCCATCACAAAGCAACATAATTCTATGACAAGAAACATAAATATGCAACCTATTATTTCTCCCCATATACCCACAGCAACCATTCTTATTAAATAGATAGAAAGTAAAAAGTTCCAATGAAACATAGACAACAATGAATTAAACCATGAATTACATGCCGTACAAGAAGTCCTTCAAAACCCAGAAGTTGGAACACACAAAAAAAGAAAAGAAAAAGCATAATCTTAAATTCTGGTCAAAAGTAAACAGTAAAAAAACCCAACCCCAGAACCAAACATAAACATTACAGTGGACCCAGAAAAGAAATCAGATAATGAAAAGTGATAAAAACCAAGGTAATTGTTGAGAAAGTAAAACAACAGTACCTCTGAAGGTTGCTGCTCATCAGAGAAACAGAGATACTGTTCGTCTTCAGCTTCTTCTTCATCATCAACATAATCAAAGAGCTTAGCCGCGTCTGGCCGGCACAAAGTAACCAGGTGTTGATTTGTTTTGAAATTTTGAAGTATTTTCAACTTTCAGTAATTGCAAAGAAACTGTTATATCTGTGTTTTGTTCTTCTTTTGAATGGTCAGAATTTGAACTTTTTGGAAGATTCCTGGCCTACCTGTCTGGACCTTTTCTTTTTTTTTTGGGTTCCTGGCCTACCTGTCTGGACCCTTTTTTTTTTTTTTTTTTGGGTTTCTTTTTTCCTTTTGGGCCCCTTCTTTTCTTGCTTTCGCTTTTCCTTTGGGCTCATTCGTTTCTTGGTTATTTTTTTTACCCGTCCTATTTTTTTGCCTAAATACAAAAACACCCCTTGGGTATGGGTTAATTACAAAAACATCTAGTTCTTGGTTTTCAATTCTTTCTTTTATTATTTTTTGAAATTTTCATATCCCTCAAATTGACCTCAATAGCTCTCATATACACACAACCAGTAGTGCGAATTAGTTTTTTTTTTTTTTTTTTTTGATGAAACTTGTAGTGCGAATTAGTTAATGAGTCTTCTTGATGTGGTCAATTGGTCATATGTTATGAAAGTCATGTAATTTTTTCGCCCATAAGAGTTTACAAAAGTTAGTTTAAGCGTGCATTTGGGAAGGGATTTTCATCTGGTTTTTTGCATTCTTTTGTTTGCAAGTTCCATATCATCACTATTTGCGAGTCTTACATAGGCCTATGAAAAGAAGCTTATAAGATGCTAGCGTTTAGCTTGCTTTTTTTTTTTACTTTTTATCAATATTAATATTACTATTTGTGAGTCCAACGTTCAATATATTTTACTAGTTTCAAGGGGCACATCCTTCCGAACCCCTAGTTACACAGTGTACTTTTACTTTTAGTAAAAATAATAATAATAATAATAATAATCAATATATTTTATATAGTTTTTAACTTTTATTTACATTATTTTTAGTAATTTTTTTTTTTAATGTACGACAGTGGAATCAAAATGATCTATTTCTTTACTTTGTAAGTTGTAACCTCTTTATTTTATTTTATTTTAGCTAATTAGCTATACGTTTTTAATACTTTTATTAGTTGAGGAGGGTAGTCCTGTGATTTCAAGCCAATATTATTGGATAACTAATTGGTCTCAAGACTCAACAGACTAGAGGACGGCCACAGCCCATTGCTTGGCGTCAAGGGAGAGGGGTGACTTGTTTTAGAGTAAAATAAACAGAAGTTTTTCCTTTCTCTATTGGTTTTCTAAATATATAAATGAAGACAGTTTATTTAAAATTAAACATAATTTTTGTTATAAAAATATAAATAATTAGTTAAATTATTTATTAAAAAAATAAAGCATGCAACACACATAAACGTAGAGATACATTTAAAATTAAATACAATTTTTATCATAAAAATATAATTAATTAGTCAAATTTTTTTTAAAGTAAACATAATTAGTTACATATTAAAATTCTTACCTAAATTAAATATTAGTTATGATAATTTTTTTCTTCTAATTTTTAATAAGATAGAATGTGTGGTGATTTTTGTTGTGCGGTAATTTTTATTGAGTATAGGTGATTGGTTTTTTTTTTTTTTTAATTTTTATAATTCATTAATATTAGATTCTTAGTATTTTGCACTCATTAACTCACTTATCACAAAAATTAAAAAATTTAAATAGATAATTATGGTGTGGTTAGAGACAGACCTAGTAGGGGCCAGGCCACCCTAGCCCAAATTTTTTTTTTTTACTAGGTATATTTTATGTTTTTAATAGTTGGGCCCCCTCTCTTCCAAAACCTTGGCCCCCGTTAGCCAGCCCCGCCCAGACAACCCAGACCCAGCCCAACCCAAAAAAAATTAAAAATCCATTAACCCACATTATATACAAACTGAATTCTTAAAAAAAAAAAAAAATAATAGAGAAGTCGAGAGAGAGATCGAGACAGAAACTGGAGAGAATAAAGACAGTCTAGTCCAGCCAACTCATGTAAATCCTCAACCTAAAAAATAATAAATTTATTAAATATTTTATCTTGACTTCCTAAAAAATTTTTGAACACCCTACTTTGAACATCTTGGGAAAAAATTTATCTTTAGCATACTTTGGAGATGACTGTAGAAGGATATTACCAACCTTCAATAGATTAAAGATCTACATTTGTGAGCCTTTGACTCTTCTAATTTTTTTCTTTATCTGTTCGTCTCCCTTATGTCTTAATCTCTGGCGTCCTGAGTCTCCTAACTCGCTAAGTTTGGTCTGTTTGCTCTTGCTTGTTTTTTTTATTTACTTACTGATTCGATTGCTCTAGGAATTACAACCATAATCCACGTGTATGGATTAGATTTACAACCATGGTACACGTGTTTTAGTTTCAGTAGTTTGCTCTTTCTTTTTTCTTCTTTTGTTTCTCTTTTATTTTACCACCACACACGTGTATGGTATACTGGGATAGGTATGACTTTTCCTGATTCTTCTTTTCTTGATTTTTATTAAGTTAATTATATTATTATATAACATATTAACAATATATATATATATATATATATAATAAGCTACTTTTAAAATAGATAAAAATATATAATATAAAAAATAAAACACTAAAATGTGCAAATCATTATTTGATTAGATTTTTTTTAATGCATTTAATTTCAAGAATTGTTTGTCTACTTTGCAACTTTAACTTATTAGTATTTGTTTTATATGTTAGTCATTAAGTACTTAATGGATAATAATTTAGTTTTGAATCTAATCCCATAAGCAAGTTAAAAACTATTTGATCTATTCATGATGATATTTCTAAAAAAAATACTATTCTTTTGGATTCTAATGTTGAGTTATAAAATAATTAACTTATATATTGAATGGTATTTACATTATACTTTAGACTAGTATATAAATTATGAATATAACATATATATACAAATCTCGTTTTCATTTGGCACCCCCAAAGACAAGTTCCAAGTTACGTCATTGCTAGGATTTTATTCACATAACTTAAGTTTCTTAATGACCACCTTAAAAATATTTCTAGAATCGTCACTAGTTATATGGATGCTTATTTAGATTTTTTTTTTTTTTTGGCTTATACTTCGACCCCCCGGACTTGAAATCCTGGGTTCGTACCTGGGTGTGGTCCTATGGGCGCAAGGGGGGGGGGGGGGAAATGAGGTGTCTACAGGTCCTCACATAAATTTAGACACATGGTGCAAAATTGGATTCTAATTTCAAATTCTAATTAAATTTTCTCTAAGCTTTACCTATATATATATTCTTAGTATTTTGCACTCATTAACTCACTTTTTTTTTTTTTTTTTTTTTTTTGAGAGGGAAACACATCAAACTTTATTAAGAAAATCCAACAATGTCATCTTGGACAATAGAATGTATGGGTGGTGGAACATCCTCCATCCACACCGAAAAATCTGAGATACAAAGAACATGTCTTGCTAACTTATGCGCAACCTTATTACCCTCTCTCTTTACATGAGAGTAAAGTAATTGATTAAAAAAACTAGCATTAAATTTAATATCCTCCATTAACAAACCATCCGTGGAGAGATAGGTGTTGTTCTTGATCAACGCAGTAGCCAACACCAGTGAATCAGACTCCAAGATGTCGCTGTGAAATCCCACCTGTGTTGCAAAGGTTAATGTTGTTGAAACTGCCATGGCCTCAATCTCCAATGCCATGTATAGTTGCGGTAACTGTTTAGCCATTGAAGCCAAAACCATATCGTTTTCGTCTTGGATCACCACGCCAATGCCCAATTTGTTCTGGTCTTTGAAAGTAGCACTGTCACAATTAATTTTCACCAAGCCTTGTGATGGAGGACGCCATCTGGTCTAAGAGGGAGTGGCTGTTACCTGTGGAAGTGGAGGCATAGGATTAATCTGTGCAAACTTGGCGAGACACTCTCTTGCCGTTGCAACAATCTAATGAGAGCTAATGGTGGTTTTGTTCAGGCGTAGCAGGTTCCTTTAAGTCCAGATGAGCCAGGCTAAGGTGAAGAAAAACTCCAGGTCTCGCTGGTTGGTAATGAGCCATGATAATAGCTCTTTGAAGTCCACAAAGGTGTGGTTTCTTCTGCATTGCCACTGCATATAATCCTCCCAAACCACAAAGATTAAAAAATTTAAGTGGATAATTATGGTGTGGTCGCTACATAAATTTAGACACATGTATGGTGCAAAATTGGATTATTATTTCAAATTTTAATTGAATTTTCTCTAAGGTGGAGTTTGGATAGCGTTTTCAACGCTTGCATTGTGCGCTTGCGTCTGTCAATGGGTCTCGTGCATTGTTTACGGAATCCACAAACCTCTTTTTTTATAGCAAAATTTTCATTAAAAATTGGCCTTATGATACTATTCACACATTTAAAAATTATTTTGTTACAGTGTTTTTAGTTTTCAATTTTCAATAATAAGCGGTATCCAAACAGACTCTAAGTTTTACATATATATATATATATATATATATATATAGCATGAAGAAATGTGAAAAGAAATAAAAGATTAATGGCTTCTGAAAGGGTTTATGTTTGGGAGGGGTTGGACTTGGTGTTCCAGCCAAACGGTAGATAAAATCTTGCAGGTAGTAAGTATACTAAAACTGTTGGTAGTTTGATTATCCCCCAAAAAATAAAAAATAAAAAATCTGTCGGTAGTTTTCAGTTACATGGACAACATAACATACGAGATTACGATGACCATACCTCCTTTTTTTTTCTTTTTTCTTTTTTTCTTTTTTAAATTCTAGTAAACAAACAAATTAATGAGATGGATCCAAAAGAAGTAGAGCTGGGACAAAGGAGCTTCTTCTATCCAGGTCATAAACTCCGCACCGTGCTGGGCATGTCTAATGTCTTGCCAGCAAGCATGTGAGCAACTTTGTTTGCTTCTCTTCTTTCAAAAGATAGTTCCAGTATTCAAACTGTGACACATTCCTCAGCAAGGATGAGTCCATATCATCGCTTACTAAGCAAATAATAATAAAAATTATGTCCATCTATACATGTTAAGCAAGAGAATTTTAGCCATGCTTGGGTATAGTTTGAAAATGCTCGAGTGGAGATTCATGTATTGTTAGCGAGGGACGTATATCTTCTCGCTTTGTTTTCAAATAAAGTATTTATTCGCCGTGGAGGGGTAACAGAATATTTTACAGAGGCTAGTCTTCTTGTTTATTACACGCTCAATTACAAAGATAAAGTTTCTGAAGAAAACAAATTAAGGATACATTATCAAAGGTGAGTTTCAGGTGGATCTCTCTGATGCCAAATCAAATAGCATTCGGAAGAACTGGTGAGGATACATGGGTGGCTGCTCTGATAGTGCCTGAGATGTTCACAGATATAAGTAGTTAGAACTTAGAGAAGATACTGGTAACACAACATTGTGAAGGCATGTTTGATAGGCCAAAAATGTATTGACCCCTTGTGATGAATTAATTGATTAATTAGCCAAGTTTATTAATTAATCAAATTAATATGCAATTGTACGTGGCAGTACAAACAAATCACCAATTAACTAAAGCATGCAGCGAAAAATAAATTGACACGGTGATTTGTTTACGAATGGGGAAAACCTACACGGCAAAACCCCATTGGGTGATTTTAAGGTCACCACTCCCGAAAATCCACTATTATCAAAACAAGCAGTTACAAGTAAAGGAATCCCAGTACTTTATACCAACCTACAGTTGAACCCTTACCCTAATACCCAATTAGACTTGTTCTGTAGTAACAATCTCTCATTTTCAATATGTACGACTCCCAATTCGTGACTAACCAATTGCGCGGATCCCAGTACGCGACTTGATCACCAACTTGAGAAGGATGTTGGCTGTAAAGTTCTTCTATTCATCACACGATGAAGATCATGAGGTTGCTTAATCACAAAACCCTATATTGTGCAAACACAGCAGCTTGTTCAAGAGAAAGAAGAACTAGGATAAACTAGGTTTCCGGTCATACCTTTCTTCACACTTGTGGAATTGTGCTCTTGTGCAACTGTGCGTAACCTTTTACAGTCCTTAAAATAATCTTTATATATGTTTAGGGTTGTGAAAAAAGAAAGCCCAAACATATATTCACAAATTGAATGAAAATCGGCTTGAAAAACTGAATTTCATAAACCTCGATAGATAGCCATCTATCGAGCTAGCTGTCGAGCCACGGGTTTCAGCAGCTTTTAAACCTCGATAGATGCTAGCTATCGAGATTTAAAATACTGCACTTTCTCACTTGATTCTTAGACAGACTTGCATGGCTTTAACACTTGAATTTGAACCATTATTTCTTGAAGCATTAAACTCATCCTAGATCTACCCAATTACAAGTAAAATGCGTTTTGTCAAAAGATTAGCCAATTACATAAAATGTTGACATATGTTTCTAACATCAAATCACATATGTCCTAACAATCTTCCCCTTTGGCAATCCATGACAAAACCATAACAAACTAATGAACATATGAGAGAAGTCATAAATCACTTAACTCATTCTCACTTGTTGAAAACAATAAAATCTTTCCTAACACAAACTCTTGAAAAACTTTGTAAGAAGAGAGTTTATGGCAAGTAGACTTTGACAACCTGTATTTCTGAAACACTTTAAACAAAACTCATCACGGCATCTTAGTGTGAAACAGAAATAATAGATTGCATATAATATATAAGAAACATGTGTATTAAGAGAGAAAAGAAACAACACATGTAAAGATAGGTGAAAGAACTATAATAACAACCTCAAATGTATATATATCAACAAGTACAAGGTTTGCTATCACAACATGATCACGAGATCCAAGGTACATGAACAATGTATCTAAACTAGAAAGAAAAGAAAAAGATACATAAAGTCCTCACTACATCCCTCAAAATATACACTCCCCCAAACAAAAAATCTCCTATACTAATCCTCCTCCTAAGAGTATAACTACTCTCATATCCAAAACTACTCCCCCCTTTTGTCACGAGTGATAAAGGGTAAGAGTATCAAGTAGACATCTTGTCAGCACTGGAAGAGCTAGCAGCATCATTCTCAACAGCATCAGAAGCATCATCATCGTCCTCATCTTCAGATGCTAGTGGAGAAGGAGAAGAAGCAGCAGTGTAACCACCCATGGCAGCCTAACGTCATACGATACGACCAACACGGGTGTTCACCTGACACAACTCATCACTGAGAGTGTTGAGGCGAGCATCCATGCGCACAAGCTGTGCCGTGATGTCCTTGAGAGTCACACCGCCCGAAGAAGAAGAGGGAGCGGATATGGATGGAGCTGAAGAAGTGGGAGGAGCTGCTGTCTCGAACCGCCTTGAACATAGCGGCACCTCGCTCCATTTAACGGTAGCGACATCTATGGCACACATGACATGGAAGTGGTCGGAAACGGGAGAGGGAACAAAAAAATGGCGTAAAATCCTCATGATAGTTGAAGGGAAGATGAGCTTATCACGGGTCGTCGTATCCCTATATACATCTATGATGAAAAGAATAAAATGAGAAGGAAAATCTATAGTAATATGCTCTAAAAGGGAAAACAAAAATTGAGCACGGGGCTCGGTAATGGAGTTATAATGAAATAAAGGATGCAAAATAAAAGTCATAACCATGTTAAGAAACTTAGGGCCTTTAGCAAAGGTCGTACAAGAAGTGAATTGACAATCACCCCAATCAGAGGGATGCACACAAGAAGAGGATATAAGCTCGTCTTTGGACACAGTCCTCAGACGCTCACAACCGGGGTAGTTAGGATGCTCTACCCTCGGGACACGGAGCACCTCGGATACAATATCCGGAGTGACCACAATATGCGTACCTCGAACGCGAGTAACAAAGAGAGGTACTAAATAATCAAATCCATGCATGTTGGAGTAGAACTCCTGAATAACCCCGAATGGACAAGTGACCAGGACGTCACACAGTGACTCCCAACCCCTACTGTGAATGACAGTAGGTAGGTCAGTGTCAGAGAAGTCCAACAAAATAACTTGGTGTTCCGAATGAATGCCTTGTCTAGCAAAGTTCTCCGAAAAGTCTTGTTGGGCTTTATCATCATGAAACCAAACATGTGAGGGAGTAGGATTAAAAGAAGTGGATGCCCCGGAATGCAAAGGGTTCCGAGACGAAGGAGATTTACGTTTAGGTGCCATGACGCAACTAACGTAAACAAGAGAGAGAGAGAGAGAGAGAGAGAGAGAGAGAGAGAGAGAGAGAGAGAGACGCAGAAAAGCACCAAACACAATCAATATATAAGAATATAGAGAATGTAAGGTACGTATGCATGAAAATGCATGAGCATGTGATATGCAATAGTAAAAACATCATGAGCTCAGCCCAATCCAATCCTACCAACATACATTAATTTCAACAAAGTAAACATACATCTATAATGCATGAAATAGTGTTATAATGCAAATGTGATGCAATGCATGATGATTTAAAGTCATTTTCACAAGGCCCATCCTAAAAATTTCACAAAAACTCCATTGATTTTGAACAACCCCAAAGTTTATCAAAAATCCCAAAAGTTAAGTCAAAAAACATGAAATGCATGATAGAATGAGTGAAAAGGAGTCTTACCAGAGAAAAGAATTGATCTTGAAAAGACACGAAATAGTCGAGAGGTGAAAAGACACAAAACAATCGAGAGAGATCGAGGAAATGAGATCTAAAATTACGCGATCACTATATATAGAACCTCTTAAATCTTGATAGATAGAGAGGTGTCGAGGCTCATAAATCTTGACAGATGCATTTATCGGGCAGGTATCTAGAGGTGTCCACAGCAAAAAGAGGCTCTATGAATCGAGGAGCTATCAAGTATCAATTGAGGAGATAGAAACTTTCTCGATGGATCAAAGAGCTATCGAGAAGCTATCGAGATTGTGATAAAAGGAAGCTAAAGAGCTCGATAGATAAGCTATGTGTCGAGGAGCTGTCGACATTGCTTAAAAACAGTTTTTCAAGAAGAGAAAAAACATGGACATGAATGCAATCAAACATGTAACTCAACCAATGATCCAAACACCATTTTAATCTCTAAAAAATATCTCTCAACAAGAAAAATGTTAAGCACGTAGATCCTAAAACACACACACACACACACACTAAACAAGTCTAATCAATTTTATATTTCAAAAACAAGTTAAGACAGTTTAGTGAGCATACATTAACACATGTATTCCTTGTGAGGGTCAAATCACATTGTACCTACATATATATCAAAAGTAGCAAAGAATATTGGGTGTTGTGTGTGAAAAATATCGCAAGATTGCATAAGTGTCTACATGTTATGACGATTTGAGATATGAGAAAATCACTTTAACTCACACAATCATAACTGTTTGATGGGGACTATCACCATCGAGATACATCCTATAACTCCCACATCTCCTAGAATACACGCTTGCAATCATAGAAAATTGTTTTTGAAAACAAATAATAAGGGGAAAAAACAGTTACCAAACATATCCTAAAGATTTTAGCCCAAATATAATAAATTTCATACTTTTCAACACAAAAATGAAGGTTTTTTTTTTTTTTTTTTTTTTGAGCTAAACTTGAAAAGAAACCTACAAAAAGAATCAAGTTAAGACCCAATTAGTCTAAAATGTATTGAAGGGGGACTGAAATTGACCGAAGTACCTAATTGGACTGAATAGAAATGTTTTAATTTTTAGGAAGAATAAATTATCTTCAAAATAATTTAGAGAAAAAAGTATACATTATATTACAATATAAAATAATTATTTATTCTCACGCATCACATGGGTCTGCGACTAGTTATGTACAAATGTCAAGCAACATTTATGAAGGGATGAGTGTTGTCTATCCTACAAGCTAGAGAAGAAAGAAAAAGATGAAGAAATATAAATAAGGCATTCGGCCATTTTGTGCAGTTGAGAGAGAGTGCCAAAGAAAGTGAGGACTGGTGCAGTCTTAAAGTACTGCGTGAGTGAGAGCAAGCAAAAGAGAAGAGAAAAATACAGAGTGTAAGAGAAAATTGTGAAAGATATACAGTGAGGAAAAGAGCAGCAAGCATGGTTGTCAAAATCCCGATCTGGATCCTACGATCCTACAATTTTACGATCCCACCTGCCCAAAACGATCCGGATCTTTCAAGGATCTTTGTGATCGTTTAAGATTGGTAGGATTGTATGATTCTGACGATCCCAAATAACTTTGGTTTCTTGTAATCTTCTTTAACATGACAGAAGGCTCAATTTGACCCAAATGAAAAATAAAATCTCAATAGACCAAGTTTTCCACTCTAATATCGAGAGAGTTCAGTTAGGCCCAAATAAAAAATATTCCAATAGAGTGTCATGTTTTGAGGTTTTTGGCCTCTTTAAATAATGCTTACAAATAGATGTAGTGATGTATAGTAATTATATCAATTAATGTATAATTTATGTAATTAGCATACCAATGTGTATTTTTTTTTCTTCAAATAATGTAGGATCTTACGATTCACAATCCAATCCTATGATTAACGATCCCACCTACCTCTCACGATCCTACGTAGGATCCCAATTTTGACAACCATGACAGCAAGTGAAAAGAAAAAGAGAGTTTTTCTTTGCAAAAGTTGTATTACTAAGTGTTGTAATCTCTATTTAATATAGTGAAATTATTCGGAGTTTGTCAATGGTTTTTTCCTTCAAGGAGAAAGGGTTTTCATGTAAATCATTGTGTTCTTATGTTGTTTGTGCTTGCGCTGCACTTCCTGAAATTTATTCACATTTATATAGAATTTTTCCCAACATTTAAGTCATTCTATCTTATGATTTCATCTCTTATTATAATCTGTAGGTACCCATTTTCAATTAAAGCTTTATATCACAAAATGTGTATTTCAGTTAGCTTAATTGGTAAAGTCTCTAGTAGTTGAATAAGAGATCTGGGGTTCAATTCTCACCTATACCAAAAACTGATTAGTGTCTTAGTCTAATGATAAAGAGCTATCATCAGAAGCGGATGCCATAAGTTGAACTCTCTCTTAAAAATAAATAAATAAAAAAAAAAAAAAGGGTTGAACCTAAAGGGGTTGTAATAGCTATTCTTTAGTAGGTGTATTAATTTCTAAAATTAATATATTTCCAAATAAACAAACTTTCCATATGCACTTCACAATTATGAAAATAAAAAATCATAAAAAACTAACTAATCTCTCTTTCAAATTTTTTTAAAAAAAATTTTATTTTTTAGGATATATAATTATATGAGTAAAATATTTCCTAAAATATATCTTAGCTTTGATTTAAAATGTTTTCATTTCATTGTCTTCAAGATTCTATTATTGTGTTGTCATCAAACAAATGAATAGTACTAAGTATTACATTACAACATCTTGTATTCCTTGTAATACTATTCTTATTTTTATGTAATTATCGTTACATTTTATCAAATGTGCCTTTAGTTTCAATTGTGAGGAAGAAAGAGACGTGTATCTATGTTTTGGAGAAAAATATACCTATAACTGTTGAATCTCATACATCTGTATATTAATAAACGAAGTATACATGGTTACAACTTATTCTAATAGTTCTCGCATTGTAAAATTAAAAAAAAAATATCATTGCATTGTTTTTTCATACATATCTCACTATATATAATGCCCAACTATAAAATATATTTAATTTGTTAGTTGTTACACTACAAAAATTAACTTCTAATTTCAAATATAATTTCAAATAACACATATTGACTTTTAAAAATATAAAATTTAATATATTAATTCAATAATTATCTAATAAAAATTAATCATTTCAAATTTTTTCGCGTATCGCGCGGATTTACGACTAATTGAGAATAAAAGACGTGCAGAGTTGACACATAAAGGCCCATGGATGATACACTAGTGAAGGAAAAAGTTCATTAAGTAAGGGGGATTGAGTAGGACTTGTTCATAGCCTACGAAGAGGTCTTGAAGCCCACAGAGAGGCAGAAACTCACACGTTAGGGGGAGATTATTGGGTGTACATCTGTGAATGAAGTCTCACATTGAATAAATATTAGAAGAATGAATGGTTAATATAACATAATTGAGCATATACCTATTGGTCTTATACATGTTGGATTAAAGTGTGTCTCTATATGTTATATTAATTACTCAAGGAAGCTCCTCAAGGTATTTATCTCCCCAACACATATTGCAACTTTTTTCCTCTTTTGCATGGCTCCATTTTGGACCTTCAATTTGGCTGCCATCAATATTGATGATGAGACAGCCCAACTTCCTTGCATTCAAATAACCCTAGTTGTCTAAACTCAAGACTGAAAACTCCCCAGGTCCAAGCAGGCTTTCAAATTATCAAAATATTTCCAATGGAAAGCTCCTCCTGGTTGAGGAGTTTTCTGCAGAAGGTCTAGAGAATTTTATGAAGCCACCTGATCTATCATCAATGCAGAGAGATGAAATTCCATTGAGGCATTCAGTAGACACTCAAGTGCCATAGTGCTTATGGTGCTGGGGAATCCATGTAATACGGTAATACCTTGTCAATTTTTTATAAACTCCTTTTTGTTGTGCATCTTTGTACTTTCATAGCTTCTAGCTTGTGTAATTTGACTTGTCCTTGTTATACACTAATGAGCTTAAGTACCATCTTCAATCTTCAGTGTATGTCTGCTAGGCTTGCATACTACAATAAAAGGGATTAGAGTCTCTTTATGATCTAAGATGCAATTAGAGAGGATAAGCTATTATGCTTAACTATGAGTAGATTTAACTATGTTATTGACATGGTAAAAGGATTAGAATGATATTTTAGAGTGTGGGGAGTCTCTCAGCTAAAAAAGAGAGTGGAGAGTCGGATATTCGGCTGGTTCCACACATTCCAGCATTACTGTGTCTTTGCCTTCGCAAGAATTTCATTTCTTGGACTTTGGATCAATGAGATATCATCAGCTATTTTTCCAGAGTTTCTTTAACATGATTGGTCCTGGAATCTTTGGATGTTTTATTTTTACTTAAAGACGCTCTATTTAATTATGGACTATACATTTGTAGTCCTATCACCGAGAAAACTTATACTGATAGTTTACAAGGTGTTTTTTTTATGATGCAGAGCTGCTGCTGCACAATGCTAGATAGGTTTTTTCTGATCTACATAAAGCAGTACAATAGAACTTATTTATACTTGAAATAGCCTTTTAGACTACTAGATACAAATAACTGACTTAGGAACACCAACAGTTTATCACCCTGGAATACTAACAGCCATCATCTAGAAATTTTTTTATTAAAATTACAAATTAATTTCTAACAATATGAACATACATATTCCCAAACCCAAGTCTTTCCATATTCCACCCAAAAACACAAAAACAACAAAAAGAGAAAGATAAGATATAGAAATATCATCCCAAATATCAAATAGGGCCCCTCTCCATTTGGGTGCATACTCAATAATCCTCTGCTCATTGATAGTTGGCTGGATCAACTAGTGCCATTAGTAAGAGGCTAAATCTGTGCTTCTTCAACTCCAGAGACATACTCCTTTCCAAGGGGGCTTAAAATGTAACACACAAATGCTATTGCTGGGGCAGCAATTCCAACAGACAGACAGATATCGACACCCGCAGCAGGTCGATTGGATCTTTCGTATCCTAAGTTAAGGCTGCATAAGGCATACTGAGCAAAGCAACAAACATGGAGTAACACAACTACCACCATCATATGGGCCCATTCATTTGGCTTGTAAGTGCCATTCTTGCAGTATATATTTCTGAGTGCAGAGATGTCCTTAGGCTTCCATCTGCACAGAAGCACAAGGTGGTCGAACAACATTGGGTGTTGATACAGACACATGAGAGTTAAAAGAGCATTGAGAATTTGATTATTGACCCTCATTCCAGGTGTCTCTCTGTGACTTCTTTGGCAGGGCACCATTTAACATACCTGTCATAACGAGAAATAGGATTGCTCCTGAAACAGCAACGCAGCATATCCATAAAAAAAGAACCATGTTTAAAGGTTTCTTGATCCATTCTTTACCGATTGTCATCAGGGACTCCCAATTAATTTTCTTAGCTAGAATCCCACTGAAACGTTTTTGGAAACCTTTACTACTGGAAGAAGGTACAGATTGTGGGATTTCATCATTTTCCTCTGCAATATGCTGAACTTTAGCTGATGGGGAAGCTAAATTACTGGGAATAATTGATAACCTGCCCGTATTCCCTCTTCTAGGATTTTCATCACTTAGCGGTCCCTTTCGGGATGTTGAAATTTGAAGAGCACCATTTCCATTGGCCGTATGATACGGGGTCGAACTTGAGGCCAAGTCTTCTTGAACTTCCATTAAGTCTCCCCCATTACTAGTTGGAATCATTTTACAGATAAATTTGAGTTTTACGAATCTCTTGGATTTCAGAAGTTCTAAATCAAAAAGCCTACAAACCACTGGGACGGTCTACACTGATGCCAATCCTAAATGATCCCAGAATGCTAAATCCCACCACTCCGATTTAGAAAACAGACAATGATATGTCAGATTGTCACCTTTTACCTAGAGTTGAAATCCCAGAATGCAAGTCTCATATCACTGTTTGTGAGTCTCAGCTCCTCTGAAAAGAAGCTTACAAGATGCAAGTGTTTATCTTTCTTTCTTTTTCTTTTTCTTTTTCTTTTTCTTTTTCTTTTTTATCAACAATAATATTATTATTTACAGGTCCCATGTCCATTTCTTTTTTACCATAGGGGATACCTCCCTTGAAACACCCTACTTATAGGAAAATACACGCATTAGAGGCATGCTATACCACCTCTTAGTTACAATGTATATATTCAATTAAAAAAAAAACAATCAATTTATTTTATATAGTATTTAGCTTATATATATTATAATTCCCCCCCCCCCCCCCCAAAAAAAAAGGATTTTGTTTTAGTGTACAATAGTAGAATTAGGATTTAGGAATAATATATATTTTTCATTTTTTTGTGGGTTTTTTTTTTTTTTTTAACATGTCTCACACTTATTGGATTTTGATACCATTGACATGGTATCATTTGATACTAAATACATTTTCCTTACATACAAATAATAGTGGTGTGAATCAATTGATGAGTCCTCTTAATGTAGTCAACTTGTCATATGTTATGATGGTCATGTGATTTTTTACCCATAAGAGTTTATAGAAGTTAGCTAGCTCTTTGCATTTTTTTGTATTACTGTTTGCAAGTCTCATATCACTATTTGCGAGTCTCATGTAGGCCTTGCAAAAAGAAACTTATAAGATTCTAGAGTTTATTTTTTTTCTTTTTATCTTTTTTTCAACAATAATATTACCATTTATAGGTCCCATGTTCAATATATTTTACTTTAGGGGATACATCCCCCAAAACCCCCTAGTTACAAAGAAAATACACTATATATCAGATGCACCTGTGGGATCCACCTCTATGTGAGAGGGAGGAAACATGCATAAGATGCATGATATACCACCTCCTAGTTACACCGTGTATATTCAAAAAAAAAAAATTAATTTATTTTATATAGTTTTTAGCTTTTATATATACTAGCTTGTAACTTCATGCATATGCATTGATATACTTAAAAATATACAATAAGATGCATAATATAATTCCTATATATAATTTAAATACTATTGATAGTCATTTTTTATATTTTGTTAACTTTTTAAAAAAATTTGTAAGGATATTATTAGGTATAAAATGTAAATTGTTCATTTAAAAAAAATTATTGTGAAGCACTTTTTTTTTTTTTTTTTTTACGATTCATTTATTATAAATTCTTTGGTTTTTGTACTTAATAACTCACTTGGATGAATATTTATGATGTGATCCCACATTTGATTCTAAAATTAAGAAATAAAACTCTTTAAGAATAAATAATTTAGGACACATGACGCAAAATTGGAACTCTAATTTGGAATTTTTTATTTGAATTTCTCTCAACTTCACCTATTATTATATAATATATAGATTATTTTCAATAAATAAAATAATAATAAATTAAAAAAAAAACAAAAAAAAAAAACTAGATAAGCCATTTGCAAAAGAAGATCTAAATATAGAAGTTACAAGGGTTTAATGTACGAAAGTGGAATAATTGACACTCCTCCCAAAGAATGTTTTTAAATGTACAATAGTGAGTCAGGATTCAAGAATGATCTATTTTCTTACCCTTGTAGATTGTAACCTCTTTATATTATTTTAGCTGATTAGCTATACCCACTAACAAATGTCTTTCATTTGTTTGTGAGTTAGTTATTTTTTGTTGACATATCTCACACTTAATAGATTTTGATACCGCTAACATGGTATCATTTGATATCAAATACCTTCTCCTCACATACACATAATAGTGGTGTGAATCAGTTTATGAGTCCTCTTAATGTAGTCAACTAGTCATATGTTATGATGGTCATGTGATTTTTTTACCCATAAGAGTTTATTGAAGTTAGCTAGCTCTTTGCATTTTTTTGTCTTAATGTTTTCAAGTCTCATATCACTGTTTGCAAGTCTCATGTAGGTCCTACGAAAAGAAGTTTATAAGATGCTAGTGTTTATCTTTTATCTTTTATCTTCTTCTTCTTTTTTATCAATAGTAATATTACTATTTACGGGTCTCATGTTCAGTATTACTATTTTAGTTTAGGGGATATATCCCTGAAACCCCCTAGTTACGAAAAAAATACATCATGCATTGGATGCAAGGTATACCACCTCCTAGTTACACCGTGTATATTTAGTAAAAAAAAACAATCAATTTATTTTATATAGTTTTTAGCTTTTATAAATATACTAGTTGCAAACCCGCATGATATGCAGGAAAATTTGATATTGTTATTTTTTATTTGATAATTATTGAATTAATATATTAGATTGTATATTATTAAAAGTCAATGTGTTGTAGGGATGAAGGGCCCAGATATAAGTATTGGGCCGTACCCGAGGATGTCAAGTAGCTCGAGGACAGATAGATACTAGCGAAGGCATACAGATTAATAGGTCGTGGAAGAAGTCTGGTCACAATGAGCAGGAGACGTTGTTCGAGGAGAAATACCTCCTCGGCTAAGCAGAGTAGAGGTCAAATGTCCGACCATCCATCAAGAACAGGGCAACAGGCAATCTTGCTTGGAAGGATAAACATTAGAGAGGGATGAGACAAAAAAAAAAAAAAAAAAAGAGTTAGGAAATATCTGAGAAGAAAGTTATTACCACCGCATTGAATGCTCTGCATCTAACCCCCTAACTACATTAATGTGGAAGTGATACCTGAATAATAACTTTTAACCTTATAGCTACCCCCAAAGACTTTAGGAAGATATTGATGGGACAAATATCAAGAAAACTAGCAATCTGTCCTACACGTGTAGGGCTGAGATGAAAGAAGGGGAGGGAATATAAAAGAGAAGAACCCCATTACAAAGGGGATCATCAGAAAATCAAGAGAGAAATCACTGTACACTCAAGAACTATAATTTAGTATAAGTCTAAGAGAAATAAATAAGAACAGACCTTCCTCGGACTTGGCTAAGGAGAATTTTTCTTGTTCAAAACTGTTTGCTTTATTCTTTCTAATAATAACTAACCTACTATGATCATTGAAAGTTCCAATAGTGTATAAAACACCCTTGAACGTTTAGACCTCCAATTCAAATTACGGCTTGGTTGTTTTTACACTAACTTAATACTAAGTGCGGAATAGTATAAACGCAAGCAAACATGCAAGAGAGCTACGCTAATTCATATTTAAATCAACACAACAGTAAATTAAAATAAACAAGAGTAGGGAAGAGAGATGCAAACACAGATAACACCGAAACGTGTTATCGAATAGGAAATCGAAAAACTTGGCAAAAAACCTCTCCGCCGCCTTCCAAGCGAAAATCGATCCACTAGACAATCAATTGGGATACATGGGTGAGCAAGAGACCCTCCAAGCCTAATCTACCCTCTGTACCTAAGCCCTCCAATCTCCTACTCCAACAAGGCTTCTCAGAACCATGTCTTGTTTAGCTCTCCGAATCCCGCAACAAGCTCTATGTTATATCTGCCATCTTTGGCTTCTTCCAATGTTTCCCAGCAGCACCAAAACCTCACTGGACACTCTCAAAAGGTGTGGTAAGTGTTTGGGCTATTGACCTCTCAATGGTATGGAAATGGAGAGGTAGGAGATAAGGAAAATCCATAAACAAAGGTGTAGAGAATTGTTGGATTAACAATTTATAACTCTCAAGTGTTTTAGCTAGGGTTTTCTCTCAGAACCTCTCTAGAGCATTTGTGGGTAATGTGGGTATAAATAGTGTAGGCACAGAAAGTGTGTATCAGAATGGACAGGTTGGCAGAATAGAATGTCTCGCGGGTGTCTCGCGAGAAGGCTTTACCCACGAGATACTCGCGAGACACAACTGTCTCCACCTGGCCTGACTCTTCGCATTCCAGCATGTACAGGGCACATGAGTTACTTCGCGGGATGCTAAGTCGCGAGATACCCGTGAAAACACTTCATTCTTCAATAGCTTGAGTCTTCACACTCTCTCTCACTATCACACAACTCTTACAATAAATTCCCACAACAAATACAGGGTACAAAAGATTGAATAAAATTACAATCAAATTTGGCACGGAATAAAAGCCAACACAATACAAATTTGTAAATCACAACTTTACAATCATTGTTCACCTAACTCATTGAAAGTTCAGTTTCAAGCCCACTCTCAAACAAATTCATTGTTTTGGGCTCTTTGGGCCATTGACCATCCATTTGGGCTTTGGGATTAAATCGTACCCTTACATGTGTTATTTGAAATTATGTTTTAAATTAGAAGTTATTTTTTGTAGTGTAACAACTAACAAATTAAATATATTTTGCAATTGGGTATTATATATAGTGAGATATGTATGAAAAAACAATGCAATATATATATATATATATATTTTTTTTTTTTTTTTAAATTTACAATGCGAGAACTATTAGACCAAGATGTAATCATGTATACTTTGTTTATTACCATATAGATGTATGCGATTCAACACTTATAGGTATACTTTTCTCCAAAACATAGATCACGTCTCTTTCTTCCTCACAATTGAAACTAAGTGAAAAAGTATATAAAGATAACTATCCAATAGATCACAATCAATAAATCATATATCATAAAGTGGAAATATAAAATATAATGCAAAAAGCAAACTTTATTTCATCATATGAACGTATGAACAAATACCGCAACATATAACTCTTTAAATTCATAAACCACATGATTACTTAGATTTTATAGTAAAATAAACTAATCCATCCATCATGACATTGCAGTATAGTCTAGATATAATTATATAAAAATCATGTTTTGTTGATCTGTTTCATAAACCAAAAGTATCATCTATACATCTAATAAAATCTTTAAAGAGTAACACTTGAGAATTTTTAATTTGAACAGCCTATAATTATATATATATATATATACACACACAGAGAGAAGAGAGAGAGAGAGATGTAGATGGTGGGTGGAGGGGGATAGTGGGGTTTGAACCACAACAGGGACACCATAAAGAATGTGCTAGGCTATACTTGAACCCCCAAGATTAATCTAAGAGGCTAGAAGTAAGGATGATAGGAATTCCAACAAAGAATTAATAAAGTTCCTTATTTATACATAAAAAGATTAATGATATAATGATGCTCTAGAGTAAATTATATTTTGTTTTATTCTCTTTTTGGCTTTTTCCTTAAAGGTGATCAACTAAGCAAAGTAAAAACTTACTAAGAAAGCTCAAATTAGCTAAAAATTGTGGAGATGCCTATTATTTGAAATAGAATGACCAAATAA
Organism: Quercus lobata; assembly: GCF_001633185.2. NCBI lineage: Eukaryota > Viridiplantae > Streptophyta > Magnoliopsida > Fagales > Fagaceae > Quercus > Quercus lobata. The sequence goes on along the minus strand of NC_044910.1, from coordinate 33,529,389 downwards.
AAATAACAAATGGATTTGAGAAAGACACATAAGATTTCTAAAAAACATTTTACCAAACACATGAGATGCAAAAATAACAAAATTACTACACTGAATACTTTTTGACACTCTACAAATAAGCACAAAAAAAAAAATGTTCATTATCAATATGTTTCATATCAACATCAGGAATTTCCACAACAATGGTAGGCCAAATAAAACTGCATTAACAATTCTAAGCCAATTAACAATAACAAAAGTCTATATAATTGAAAATTTTGGAAAGGAAAACAACAACGTCACTTCAAAAAATGCAAGAATACTAAAAAGAAAGGAAAATGGGGGAAAAAAAAAAAGGATAATTTTTTATTGTGAGTTTTGTTCACCTCAATGGTCTTCCTATTGTCGCCTTAACTTTGAAAGTTTTTGACAAAAACAATTGATGTCTTCTCAAAGGGTGAAAACTAAAACTTGATTGAAAAATATGGAGAACAATTAATATTGTGCTAAATTTTTTGTTGTAGATGACGGGTGATTGTATCTAAAATGTGCATTGGTATATATAATATAACATTGTAAAACTTAATTAAATAAATAATCAATGTATGAGTGAGAGAGAGATAAGGTTGTGAAAAACTGAAATTTTGGAAGAGGAAACACTGCAACGGTAGATAAGTGAAGAGACACTTAATGCATCTATGGGTTGGAGATTTGGGTGTTAAAGTTTGGTTTGGATACTTGAATTTTTAATTATATCCACTAAAACAATAATGAATTATTTAATTTTAACAATTACTTGAAATTAGAAAAAAGAAAACGAAAAGTTGAAATCAATTTGGGTAGCTAAATAGTAAAATATTTGTATCTAATGAATAGTAATGTTTGTCCATGATCTGTATTTAATTATTTTATATAAAAAAATAATAAAAGGAAAATGATTTAAAAAGAAAAAGAAAAAGAGTATGATGTGGCTGATGAGGTGGTTCAACAGGAGCGTAGCAACATTAAATACTATATCTCAACTTTTAGAAATATATAGAAGATTATTTTCAATAAATAAATTAAAAAAAAAATAGATAAGTCGTTTGCAAAAGAAGATCTAAATATGGAAGTCATATGGGTTTAATGTACAAAAGTGGAATAATTTACACTCCTCCCAAAGAATATTTTTGAATGTACAATAGTGGAATTAGGATTCAAGAATGATCTATTTCCTTATGCCTATAGATTGTAACCTCTTTATTATATTTTATTTCAGCTAATTAGTTATACCCACTAACATATGTCTTTCATTTGTTAGTGGGTTAATTATTTTTTACTGACATTTCTCACATTTATTGGATTTTGATACCGCTAATATGGTATCATTTGATACCAAATACCTTCTCCTCACATACACATAATAGTGGCGTGAATCAGTTGGTGAGTCCTCTTAATGTAGTCAACTGTTCATGTGATTTTTTTACCCATAAGAGTTTGTAGAAGTTAGCTAGCTCTTTGCATTTTTTTGTCTTACTGTTTTCAAGTCTCATATCACTGTTTGCAAGTCTTATGTAGGTCCTACAAAAAGAAGCTTATTAGATGCTAATGTTTATCCTTTTTATTTTATTTTATTTATCAACAATGACACTACTATTTACGGGTCTCATGTTCAATAGATTTCACTTTAGGGGATACATCACCAAAACCCCTAATTACTGAGAAAATATATCATCCATCAGATGTATGGTATACCACCTCCTAATTACACCGTGTATATTCAGTAAAAAATACAATCAATTTATTTTACATAGTTTTTAGATTTTATATATTTTATTTTCAATAAATAAAAAAACTAGATAAGTTGTTTGCAAAAGAAGATCTAAATATAGAAGTCACAAGGGTTTAATGTATGAAAGTAGCATAATTGACACTCCTCCCAAAGGATGTTTTTTAATGTACAATAGTGGAATCAGGATTCAAGAATGATCTATTTCCTTACCCTTATAGATTGTAACCTTTTTATTTTATTTTATTTTATTTCAGCTAATTAGCCCACTAACACATGTCTTTCATTTGTTAGTGGGTTAATTATTTTTTAGTGACATGTCTTACACTTATTGGATTTTGATACTGCTAACATGGTATCATTTGATACCAAATAGCTTCTCTTCACATACACATAATAGTGGCATGAATCAGTTGATGAGTCCTCTTAATATAGTCAACTAGTCATATGTTATGATGATCATGTGATTTTTTTACCCATAAGAGTTTATAGAAGTTAGCTAGCTCTTTGTATTTTTTTGTCTTACTGTTTGCAATTCTCATATAACTATTTGCGAGTCTCATGTAGGTCTTGCGAAAAGAAGCTTATAAGATGCTAGTGTTTATCTTTCTTTTTTCTTTTTTTATCAATAGTAATATTACTATTTACGAGTCCCATGTTCAAAAAATTTTACTTTAGGGGATACATTCCCCGAAACCACCTAGTTACAAAGAAAATACACCATGCATTGGACCCCACACGTGAGGTCCACCTCTATGTGAGAGGGAGGAAACATGCATTCAATGCATGATATACCACCTCCTAGTAAAAAAAAAAAAAAAATTATTTTATTTAGTTTTTAGCTTTTATATTTATTTTTTTTCCAGTAAAAAAAAAAATAAATAAAAAACTTAGATGCCTTTTGCAAGAGAAGATCTAAATATAGAAGTCACAAGGGTTTAATGTATGAAAGTGGAATAATTGACATTCCTCCCGAAGGACGTTTTTTAATGTACGATAGTGAAATTAAGATTCAGGAATGATCTATTTCCTTACCCTTATAGGTTGTATCCTCTTTATTTTATTTTATTTCAGCTAATTAGCTATCAGTTTTTATTAGTTGAAAAATGAGAATGTCCAACTGAGGAAGGTATTCCCGTGATTTCAAACCAATATTATTGGATAACTAATTGGTCTCAAGACTCAACAGACCAGATGACGGCCGCAGCCCATTGCTTGGCATCGAGGGAGAATGGTGACTCGTTTGAGAGTAAAATAAACAGAATTTTTTCTTTTCTCTATGTTTTTCTAAATATATAAATGAAGATAGTGGCGGATTGAAGAATGTTTTTTAGCATGAAGAAATTTGAAAAGAAATAAAAAGGTTAATCGCTTCTGAAAGGGTTTGTGTGAGAGAGGCTGGTGTTCCAGCCAAACAGTAGATAAAAGCTTGTAGGTAGTAAGAATACTAACTGTTGGTAGTTTCCAGTTACATGGACAACATATAACTGGTACCAAATTAATGAAATACACCCAAAAGAAGTTGAGCGTGGACAAAAGGAGCTTCTTCTATCCAGGTCATAAACTCCTCAACGTGCTGGGCATGTCTAATGTCTTGCCAGCATGTGAGCAACTTTGTTTGTTTCTCTTCTTACAAAAGATAGTTCCAGTATTCAAACTGTGGCACATTCCTCAGCAAGGATGAGTCCATATCATCGCTTACTAAGCAAATAATAAAAAAATTATGTCCATCTATACATGTTAAGCAAGAGAATTTTAGCCATGCTTGGGTATAGTTTGAAAATGCTCGAGTGGAGATTCATGTATTGTTAGCGAGGGACGTATATCTTCTTGCTTTGTTTTCAAATAAAGTGTTTATTCACCGTGGAGGGGGAACAGAATATTTTACAGAGGCTAGTCTTCTTATTTATTACACGCTCAATTACAAAGATAAAATTTCTGAAGAAAACAAAGGATACTCTATCAAAGGTGAGTTTCAGGAGGATCTCTCTGATGCCAAATCAAATAGCATTTGGAAGAACTGGTGAGGATACATGGGTGGCTGCTCTGATAGTGCCTGAGATGTTCACAGATCTAAGTAGTAGAAACTATCAAAGGAGAGTTTCAGGTGGATCTCTCTGATGCCAAATCAAGTAGCATTCGGAAGAACTGGTGAGGATACACGGGTGGCTGCTCTGATAGTGCCTGAGATGTTCACAGATCTAAGTAGTTAGAACTTATAATAGAAGATACTGGTAAGACAGCATTGTGAGGGCATGTTGATGTGGATATTTCTCTATAGAGAGAGAGAGAGAGAGATTTACCTGATGAATTAGAACAGTGGAAGGTGTCATTCCAGGCACTGTATTAACCTCTATGATCAAAACCTGCAAAAGGTGGATGTTGATTGAGTAATTAAAAAGTTCAATGGTGTACAAAAATCAATCAGGTGTTGCATTATTTACTCATGATCATAGGAGGGCACAATTTCTTTTGGAAATGCACATGGAGCCCCAAGAATTCAATGATTCATACTAAAATCTTGCCTGTAATATAGCAAAGGGAAAAGGGGAAAGCATGTCCTGTGGCACTAGGAAATCAACATACCTCTCCACTGTCTACATTAACAAATGCATCAATCCGTGAAAATCCTTCCAGTTGCAATGTGTTTGCAATCAGTTCAATATATTCTTTACATCTTTCCAAGGCTTCCTTACTGATTCAAGAAAAAAATAAAAGAACAATAATGTAGTTCCAAAAAAGTACAAAGAGTAATGGAAGAGAGTAAATAAGTAGGGTATGACACAGTATGAATTATTAGAACCAATACAATTTGACAGAACTCTGCTACCAGTGTGAAACATAAACTAGTTAAGGGTTCCTAACCCTGCATTGATCATTCATTGTAACAAAAAATGCAGAAAAATCAAATATAAAATTTAATACATAAAACAAAGAAAGGATAAAGGCACATCAAACACAATCATAATCATAGGGCAAATGTTCACAGCGGAGTAAGGCTTTAAATGAACCAAGCTATTTGGACTCAACTCCAGAAAAAGCTTTATGTTCATTTATTTAGCAAATGAGACAAAATCAAGTCCAAGTTTAGACTCAACTACTAGCCAAGCTCAAACATAATAATGTGTTCATAAACAAACTTGTGAGTATGAGCCTCGATTTTAATAAATATAATATTATATGTTTATACGTATACATGTGTAAAAATATACTTATATAGCCTTAAGATTAGATTGTGTAAGTTTGTATAGAAGTTCATAAAATATCAAATTATTATTTGTGATTTATTGATAATATAAATAGTAAATTCCGTAGTAACAATTATATATAATTTTAATAATACAAGAGTGGTGAATCTAATTTTTATAAGTTCACAAATGAAAATCATTCTATCTAATTAACTCAATAGTATAATTTCAACTATAATTTAATTATTAATTTTAAGCATAAATTTGTGAAGTGTAAAAACTTTTAGTCATTGTGTGTACTACTACGTATAGGAAAATAATAAATCAAGTAACTAGTTGCTAATAAACTCGAGTTTGTTTGAAAAGGAAATGAACCAAATCTAAATATGCAACCAGTTTGGAGATGCGCTCAAGCTCGGTTCATGTTAGAAATAAATTAAATGAACAATATTTTAACACAGCTTAGCTCATTTATGGTTCTACAATCCACCCCGTATAGAGACCATACATCAATAAAACAGACATATTAGAACCATAGAAAGTACATCCCCTTCAAAAAACTATACGATATCTAAAAGTGCTAAACTCAACCAACAAGCTGGTGCCATTATTGACCTGAACAAATGCATGCCTTATGGATAGGTTTCTTAACAAACCTAATAATTGATAACGGGGGTGGAGTCAGATTGATGCCAGTCCCACCTGTCAAGCGAGTAATATCTTCGTAAGGCACAAAAGTGCTATTCATAGAAACAAAAAATACAATATTCACTACAGATTAATAAAACATTGTCCATATCCACTATCCTTCTCTTAATCTGGCTTGGGGCACTACCACTGAATTTCCAATTGGAGCAGTATTAATTATACAGAGAAAGGGACACTACATCCATTGTGTAATTTGGTCAAATCCCTTAAATAGGATTTATCTTAACATTTATATGCTTCAAACACACACTTAATGGATCTTGAACCCATGACCTCACCCTCTACTTTGTCCTTACAAAGGGAGGAGGTGCCTTTTGAGTTAAAGCTCATTACCTCAAACCTTTGCTCAAAAGCGATATAGCATGAAGGCAGCACTGCCCTAAATTGATTATAAACAACATGGAAGCAATACACTTGAAGAAAACAGGAGCAGTGATGTGCTTCTGGGTTTTAATCTGTGTGCAATAATGAATAACTACAGGCAAAGATATACCTTGGAATTTCTCCTCAAGTGATAAGATATCACCAGTCTCCTTGATAGTAATACTAGGACTCAATGAGTGCATTGATCCACGTTTTCCAATGACACCAACTGTTATTTCCACCCATCTACTACGTCCTCTCCACATAAGGTGATGTCCATTTTCATTCATGGATTTGGATGAAACAATTATCTCATCAGTCTCAATAAAAGGCTCAAAGATTAATTGATCTGGAGGAAGGTTTGGCATCTCAATCATTCCGTGTGCCTGTATATTAATAAAAATGAAAGGCATAGTGTACAAAAATTCAGATGAATGATAGTGGAATTTCATATGCTGCATGTACAAAGCTCAATAATGATTTATGTAAACTTACAATAACTTTATATGTCAATTGAATTTGAAGACTTGCAAACACATTTCAGTTAGAAATGTAACTAAAACCCATCACTTAAATGGAGAGGAATAACAAACAAGAAACTCTATAATTTTAATAATCTTAAATGACATAATGATGACATGAATGACTTTTAAGATAGCTAGGGTGTCAAAGAATAAAAGATAAGAGACTTTTATATTGCACAGAACCCATTCACTTCTAGGACAGGAACCTGTCACTTAAGTCGTCTTACATGCTCTAGGAACATGCAGCCTTCCGCTTTTCCATTTCCTTGGAAAGGATTTGCAAGCAAGTTTTTTTTTTTTTTTTTTTTTTTTTTTTTTTTTTTTTTTAATAATGCGATAGTACAATAGGGGAGAGGGGATTTGAACCCTCGCTCTCCTAATAAAGGAGAGCAGGTTATGTTGCTAAGCTACAAGGCTCTTGGCATAGGGCCTTAGGTAAGCAAGTATGCAAATTTGTTGGTCAAACAAAATGTATAGGGCCTTAGGTAATAATATGGTTACATACCATAATTTAAGACAGATATTTGAAACAGTTTTTACCTGTATGAAAATCCATGAAGAAAAAAGGCCATGTGGGAAAAAAATTCACAAGAATCAGTATATATACCTTTGACAAACTATTAGAAGGAATCCTTAGAAGGCAGTCGTCCAATGCTTTCACGTACACTTCAAGGTCCTTGGCACAGCTGCATGAGCAAAAAATTTAGCACCATATGGTTGAAAATTTATGCCAATATTGCATAGGTATATAAGAACTGACTTGAACAGGTAACATGCTTGCCAACATTCCTATCATCAGTACCACATTCACGGTGCAATAGACAAGGGGCATAAACCTACCATAATCTTGCAACCCCAGTTGAGCATCCATCTCTTGCTGGTTTAATGCATAATGTTTCACACTGAAGCTTTGACGTCAAATCATGCCATATACCTAGAATGGGCATCTTAATTAGATCCTCTTTTCTCCACACATCTTTATTTATAGTAAGAACTCCCCTGGTTGCAAGCTGTACAAATTGAGAGATTTAATGTGTGCTTATGGAGGAAAACATACAAGCCATGCTGAGGAATGATAATAATATCAGCACAAAAAAGATTAGTTGTTATACATGGTTAAGAGCAAGAGACGTTGCAACTTTGTCCATACAAGTCTTTGAAGAAATCACTCCGGGGCCTTCAATAGGAAAGAAAAAAAGGGAAACAAAAAAGAAAATGAGAAATTGTACCAGTAGAATTTGTATAAAGCAACGGTTGATTAAAAAAAAGAAAAAGAAAAGACCTGTATAAGGAACCCTTGCAGCTTCCAACAAAGATTGAAGAGTACCATCTTCACCAATGCCTCCATGCACTACAAATAATAATAGATAAACCTCATAAAGACTGAATTTTTACATCTTATACCAGAACACATGCAATGATAGCTAGTAGGTGAGACATATATGTTTCCCATATAATTATCTCTAGAAAAGCGGAAGTAAGAAAAATCTTGCAAGGGTTCATCAATAAATTTCTATTAATGAAAAGATGCTGCATGAGATACAGTCCACATGGGGACCAAATTCAGAATAATATAAATGCTGATTTAAGAGAGAAAAAATATCAATATCAAATCCATACATCAAAAAATTAGAGGTAAAAATTTTCAATCGCTAGAAAATACATGACTGAAAAGCAAAACCTGCAATAAAAACAGTTGCCTGAACTTCCTTGGCTAGCTTGATCCACTGCTCCAAGGAAAATCTCCTAGGTGGTTCATCAGCAATATCAAACCCTGTAAACCAACTGTGCTTTGTCAAACCTTCCATGAGATTGTCTATCACTTTGTTCCGTAACTGAGATGTCAGTGCAGCCCGAGCTGGCTCAATTGCCTCCATGCACGCAGCAATCACTTCCTCTGTTGTGTGTCTTAGCACAAGAGAATAACTGTAGACAGATAAACAGATTTAAAGCTTTGAATTGTGTATAACAACAGTATAAAAAGCAAGAGACTACATGCTTTAAAAATTACAAAAGCTTGGTGATGCAAGAGACATCTGTATATATCTCTGGCATGCTCTATCAATGTTATACATTTATGACACTACTTGTTTTAACTGAAAATTACATACATTAATATTCCTCCAAAAGACTGCATAACTTTAATAGAATGATTTCGTAGGTTTCATCAAATCTTTGTAGAAGATATTGCAAAAATCGTTTTGTGAGAAGCAGGAAAACCATGCAGAGCAACATGCTATTATAATTGAAAGCAACATAGGTATACAATACCTTATTTTTTATAGGTATACAATACTTTATATAAACACATTATTTGCAAACAAAAGAAAATGCAATGAAATATACTGCGACTTATGGACTGCTAATGTGATCTACACTGACTGTTTTCCTTTCTTCTGGAGAGAGAGAGAGAGAGAGAGGAACAAAATACCAACACTTACGGTAAAGACCAAACTGTTCTGGAGCTCACATCAGATTCCTTATTGTTTGAATCCACACCAGAGACAAATTCACTTGTGGGGGCAAGCAAACATGGAGTTACTTCAAGCTGTAGCCACCAAAATTGCCAACTCAGATGATACATCACATCTGGAACGCACTTAGACTAGAAATGACAACTTTTAAATACAATATAGAACTCTAGAAGCAAATTTTCTTGGTAATTAACAAATAACCAAAAATAATTTCAAGGGAATTTATAGACTAGCCTGTGGAAATTTCTCTCATGCAGACTCATAAAATAATGAAATATTCCTCTCTTACAAACACTGAACCATCTTTGAGATTTTGTGCCTATACCAGATGTATAGATTCAAATTGAAGTGAATGTAAAAAAATTTGAATGAGAACAAAAAATTATACAAAAGTCAAATCAATGCTTACTGATGGAATTATAAGGGAAACAAGAGACATCATATTTATCAACCCCAAGCTTTGATTTTGTGGGATGATTCTGGTGTGGGTCCTGCATTGGAGTTGAATTCAAGTTGTTTGTTGAATTCACTGTTCACAACACTGTAGCAACATTGTTCACACTGTTGAAATTTAGAATTTTAATATTTTGTGGGACTAATTACTAGGGGTTTTATGGTCTTTTACTTATGTTTCATTCCATAACAACCTTATGCTTAAATTAGTTTATTTCAAGGGTCAAGATTAAGTGAGGGTATTTTAAGAAGCTTAAATAAGCTATGTATGGGGATTTTAGTGTCATTGTTTTTAATAAAAATGTTGACTGCTAATTTTGAGTTCCTCTCAAATCCTTCAAAGTGAGATGCTTTCTTTCACTAGAATTGATTTCTAGGGACCTGCTATTGTGATGCTAGTAGTTATCTTATATTCCAGCAAGTACAACCTAAGTTGTGAGCCCTCAATTTCCCAACCATTCCATCAACTCCCAAATCCTTTACAAACCCTAACACTAACTTCCCAAACCTTAAATCAAACCTTGACATCTTACATACTTACTGATTTATCATCTATTAAGGGTTTAAAAAACATTTAAATAGGACAATCTCTCAAGTAATTCATGCTTCAGCAATAGCACCATCAAACCATAAGTAAATTGGAATACTTTACATACCAAAATCTCCCCGAATTTGAATACTTACATCATCAAAAGCTTGCAAATTGAGCCAGACATTTGTTCCACTCATAAGAGATACTTGCCGCTCTGATGTGTCCCCTCCAAAAATGACAAAAACTTTGCGGGTGCTTTCATTGATGGAAAATGCTTTGCTAATCTGGGCAGATTTTGATCTTCTAGGCAAATGACTTGATCCACTACTGAATGATGCAAGATTGGGAAACCGCAAGCAAGCACGGTAAATAATGGTCCGGAGAATGTTGGAATGAGAAAATCCAACCTGGACATTGGAGGTGGTATTTTCAAGTTATGTAGCAGCATACAAAGGAGTGCTAATATACTGATTAAAAGGATAAAAAATGCACAAATTTAAATGATTAGCATGACATGATTTCTGGTATATGCATCTTTATATTTAAATAATGGGGTAACAACAAAAGCCCCTTTCACAAGGGCATCCACATAGAGGCATAAAACTTGATATTGCCATAGCAACATTGCAAAAGATGCTTTATAATGCACAAGTTAGCTTCTAAATTTAGATTAACAAAAGGAAAAAACATAAGGATGTTGTTCTGACCATGCATCAAAACATTTTATGACCTATCACTGAAACCATTTAGAAGCTTCCTATCTCATTACTTCATATAAGTAGATTCAGGACTACCTTTGAAGATTGCTGAAATAAAAAGCTGGTCTGTTCCATTCCACTGATCTGATATGTACGACGAAGATCAATATGGAACACCTAACAAGAATCAATACTGATAACAAAACCAGCAAGGAAAAATCAGAGAAATGACTTACCAGGTTAATATCAGTAAATATAATGTTACCCAATTCAGTCCTTCCAAATTTGCTCTCAGAAGATGACGACATATGAACAGAATTAGGCAGAAACCATCCATCAATTCGAGCAAAATCACGTAGACCAAGCCTTTGGAATAACAAAGACGCACCTTCACGAATAGTTTCAATTACATCTATGGGAAATCGAGGTGGAGTGTGATAAGCTACCTGTGTAGTACAAGATAAATGAGGGCACAAAAGGACAGAATGTATTACCTCAATACACACTGTAACGTAAGAAATAATCATTGGCATAAATCCTTTGAATACGCACAGATGCGTCTGCACATTATGTATACATGTATTTACAAGAATTAATCAAGATGTGGTACTTCTGTACACCTGTACCTGCTGTGTTGGAAGATACTTTCTTCGGTAATTAAAAATTGCATCCTTTTCTGTTATATCAACACTGCCATGAAATTGAAGCTCGACCTGGTCATTTAAACACAGCTTTAAATTCTTAGAATTCATTAGGTAATGATTAAAAATAACCTAATAAAAAGTAATAATAGTTTCCGCTGTGAGTTCACTTATTCCATGAATTATTTTTATGTGCATAGGCAGTGCAATTTATCTAAAAATCAATGTCCAAAACCTCCCATACCTAGAATTGATATTTTGACTTTTAAGCTTATTTCCTATTCACATATTACTTTGTTGCAGCAAACAAGGTTTAACTCATAGTCAGAGCTAAAACTCCAATTCTCAACCTACATGTGTTAACCCTTCATAAATTTAACTGGAGAATGAAATGAAGCCGAGCTCCTTTTAATATGCTAATATAAAAGATCACTCAACCTTGATGTATTACAATCACTATAAATATAGGAAAGGGACTGTTCTTCTAAATTTTCTTAGAGATAAAATCAAGCATATATATATATATATATATTTTAAATTTTATAATGCAGAGCTCTAAGGGATAGCATTAGTGCGTTCAGTGAACAATTTATGGCTAAGTAGTACATACAAGTGAGTTTTGGCATCAAGGGGAGATACAAACTAGTGACTCCCACTACATGAAGTGTAGTTCCCAGCTATTAGTACATCTAATTACTGGTACTATAGTGTTAAACTAGATTCAATTTTTTCTATTAATCATGAAAAAAGGATTCATAAAGCCCTCCCCCTTATAGTAAGTATTTGGAATAAGCCTTTGCAATATACATAATATTTGGTGCTTGTATGATTATTAAAATCATAAAATGATAAGCAACTTTTTTTTTTTAATTGGTAAATTACATGTACACTGATAGGCCTTGAACCTGAGACCTCACCTTCCACCATGCTTTTACAAGGAGAGGTACCATTTGAGTTGGATCTCATTGGCTTAAATGATAAGGAAAATTAATCTGAGGAAAATAGACATTGAAAGAGCTCATACCTCAGTTGGCAATAGCACAACAGGATGGCAATCCAAACCAGACCCCACATCCAGGACAATGGCTGTAAACTCACTCCCCCCTTCAAGAAATATTTCAATAAGGACTTTGTCATCAATTCCCTATCAAAGATTGAAAAGAGAGAATCTTTAAAAGATAAAATGTATTGTGAGGAGGGTTTTAAAGCCCAAAATTAAAATAAAATAAAATAAAATAAAAAAATTGACTTCGTAATTGAAAACTTTCAATTCATTTCTATGCAGATGCTTCAATTGACATGTTTTCCCTTGAATTTTCAAAAAAGAAAATGTCATTTCCATGTCAATTTTAGCACATTTTCAATTAAATTGGCAAACTTTTGATCAAGCCTCACAGTCAAATCTCAAGAAAACCAGCATACCTCTGAAATAATTTCATCAGCCTTTGTTAAAGAATCAAGCACACCATATGCAACCTTAACACCAATGCTTGATCCAGCTCTTGCTGGTTTTACCTGAAAATGGAACAAGAAAGAACTTTGATATTTAAACATGTCACAAGCTTCTAAAGACAATGAAAGTATGAGCCTTACCACAACTTTCCCTGAGTAAGGGTCCAGCTGATTTCTAGAAAACCACTTTGATAATTCATATTCATTCCCTTCATTTCCCTAATTGTCATTCCAAAAGTAAGAAGAAAAAAAGAGTTTTCAAATTTGACTGACTATAAAACGAGAACCAATTGAATGCTTCAAATCTCAAAAGAACAATTAAAAGTAACTAGCAATACGGAGCTATTACCACCCAATAGTTATAAGGGCTGCAACAATTCCAAAATCCAAAATAGAAAAAAAATTTAATAACTTTTTCCTTTTGAAAAATATTGTCCTACTTCTTGGGAGCTTACAATTTTAAGAGAAGCTCTTGTTCAATGTTTTAAAGGTTGTAGCCTTGGTGTGATGACAAGTGCCTTCCACCTAAAGTGACAAGTTGCAGGTTTGGGTTCAGGAATCAGCTTCTCCAAAAAATAAAATAAAAAATAAAAGGGGGGAAGGGGGTAAGCTACCTACTGATAACCTCTCACAGACCCCATAAAAGTGAAAGCTTCATGCATTGGGTATAAGTATGACCTTTTTTATTTATTTTGTGTTCACTATTCCATATAATTCTATTTATCACCCAAAAGCTACTCTTAGTTGCCGCTATAGGTAGTAAGATACCCTTAACCGTGCTAAACATAAATCATCAAACAAACATACATGTGAAAGCATATTATATTGTGATTAATTATCAACAGATATAACTCAGTTAATAAATACCTGCACTAAAAAATTAGGCACTGTTATGAATCCCTGTTTGCTGAGCTCCAAGGAGGCATCATACTGCCAATTATTCAATGAGCAAATGGTTAGTTTTTCCCCCCTTAATAAAGAAATAGACAATTCTGACATAAGCAACATTGAAGGGTATACTAAAGGGATACGATCATACGAAGATATTTTTATACAAAGTGAATGATGATTTCACTAGACTTTATGCATCTGAGGCTCCATCTGCAATTAGGAAAGCGGATCTACGCTGACAGTTAAGGTTACATACTGTAACTAATGTAAATTCCTACATTACACTTGCATCCTTATACAGTTTGCAAACATGAGAATAAAAAATTTTGTATGTTCAACCTAATCACAGGACATTTGCCTTCACCCAAAATAAAGAATGAAGCTACCTTATAACTTGTTTCTATCATGTTAGGTTCTAAAGACTTAGGAACTAATGTATTTAGAACTCTAATGTGTATTGTTGGCAAACCATGATCAAAACAGGTTGTTTAGTCTTGTTTAGACTTGCTCAAAGTTGTGTCTTTTATGTAAAGTTGGATTCGAGCTGATGCAGAATTGATAGTGCATTTCGGCCTGGCTCAATCAATCGAAGCTTAGGCTCGATTAATTGAAAATCGGGCAGAATGCGTTTTTCTGCAGAATTCCAACTCAGCCGTAGTTCATTAAAACGTTTAGGGTTTTATGTTTTGCCCTAGGTATATAAGGCAAACCCTAGCCACGTTTTAGATATTGCTCGTATTGCGGTTTGTGTAAAACTCTTGTGAGATCTGTGAGGAGCTTTCTTTTACACAAGTTTAGGATTATCAAGAAGGAGATTTCTTCAAGAGCTTGATGATCATTCAGTTGCTGCACTAAGGAGTTTAAAGAAACACAAGTGGTGTGCTTGTACTTGCTAGACAATCCAAGAAAGAAGGAGTCTGTGGTCTCGAAGCTTGCACGTGATCATGTCAGTAAGTTTCTACTGGTGGGTAGCAATAGGATGTTAGCGGTCTAAGTCCTATTGTAAAATTTCGATTCTTTCATAGTGGATTCAGGTTTACTTTGAGGATAGCTAGGTTAAATCCTCCCCAGGTATTTCCGCTGCTATGCATGATATGATTGTTTGATTGTGATAACCTAGATTTGAAATTTGGACTAAGTAATAACTTGGTTAATTAACTAGGTTAATCCAATTGTGTTTTGAGGGGTCTAAAAACTATCAAGACATGCAGCTTGCAAGTGTAATCTTGGGGTCCAATGTCACAATAAACCTGTCTAATGCTAATGCTGGCCAAATGACATCATCATGCTTCAAGATGGTGTAAAATATATAGAGATTCCAGATGAAGTCTTCCAATTAAGTGCCAACATGTCATGTTAGAATTGGCTCCCTCAATGAAGATAGATTTCTTTAAGGTCCTCTAAATATGGAGTATTAAGTACACATGAACCAATTCTGGAACCTTATATATGGACTAAATTATTTTTAACAAGAACAAAAAGCTTATTTTACCTTGTCAAATGCTTGACGACACTCATTTGATCCTGTGCCAACAAATGGAATATTGTATTCTTCTAAGAGCTCCTGAAAATCCCATCATATGTAGAAATATAATTACATCGAGAAAAAAATACTACTGACATCTGTATGTGCTTGTGTTTTGAGATGCAAAGGGTCATAATATACAACACCTGAATGCCACCATCTTCACCATATCTGCCATGTATAACTGGGAACACTATGTCCACTGATGTAGTAAGATGTTCTGCAAATTCAGACAGAGACTGGAAACCTTGGGCAAGGCTGCAAAACTAAGACAATTAGCCATCTTAACATATTCAATTACATAAACCATAATTTGAAAGGCATTCTTACCTTTCAAGTTTAAAATCAAAATCGGCGGGAGTGTTTGAGTATACCTGTAAATGTGATATAGAACGAGTTTGCATAAGCATGGTAAATTTGTTTCCATCTCATATGCATATTCGAGGTGATAAAATACATATTAGCAAGTTGAGTTGCAACCAAAATAAGAAATTCAGATGAACAAAATACTTCTGCAAACTCCTTAAAGCTCAAAAGATAAAATACACCAAGTGGAATATTCATCGATTACTAACATAACAAATAACCAAAAGGTCCCCTAGCTTATATCTCCTTCACATGTTCTATTTTTCCAAAAACTCAACAGGTTTATGACTTTAGCCAACACAGTTTTGACTTAACCCCTATCGTATCTCTCTCATAGTGATTAAGAGTTTCTATGTTTGATCATACAAACTTTTTGCAATAATCAATATTTGAATTCAATTTATTCTAACTTAGTGAACAATTTAAAGCCCAATAGCAACCATAATTCTAAACGAACATGAACATCGCACAAACCTGGGCTGAGGATATTGCATACGCATTGAGATTGTAATCAATGTAATAGCAGCTAACATGAAAATCCTCTCCCTGATACAAAATGAAAACAAGCGCATCCAATCAAAAATTAAAGAAAACCAATATAATTAGCACTGTATGCTGCAAAAAAATTCAACGACTAACACTCCGTTTGGCTTCCAAAACCAACAGAAATGAGCGGGAAAAAAATAACCATTTTGAAATTTTCACTTTCTCGGCCTAGCTAATTAAGTAGTTGCTAGTTTAATTAGAAACGTGAATAAACGTTAAGTTCCTTTTCCCTCTCTTTCTCAGCTAATTTTCTCGGGAACCAAACGGAATATCAACAAAATATACAAAGAAACGGAACCTGTATACGATTGAGAAACGATCTCGCAGAGTTAAGCTAGATTCAAAATCCTACAGAAATGAGCGGGAAAAAATAACTACTCAGAAAATTTCGCTTAATAGGCCTATTTAAGCAGTTGTTAGTTTCCCTTTCCTCTTTTTCGGCTAATTTCTTGGGAACCAAACGGAATATAAACAAATATATGATCAATCCAAAAAAAAAAAAAGAACCTGAATATTATCGAGGACCGATCTCGCAGAGTTAAGTGAAATTCCACGCTCCGCCGAGGGACCACCGCAAACGATACCGACTCTAAGAACTCTACGTTTCTTCACCGCTTGCTCTTCCTTCTCTGCGATCCGGTTATCCACAACCTCCGCGGCGGCGCGTGGAACTCCAACGCTCCGCGAACATCTTCTGATTCTGTAGTTGTTGCTCAATCGCACGAAATTCAGAGGAGCAGCACAGAGAGCGTTCGGTGAAGAAGCTGAAACGGCGGCGTCGTCGTTGTGGTGGTTCTCGCCGCGGAGCAAGGCGAGGTTGGAAGCGTAAGCGATCGACGAAGCCATTGGAGAAAGAAATAGCGAGAGACACTGAGAGTGAGTGAGTGATTAGTTAGAGAAATAATGGAGAATGTGAATATATAGTGGAGTGAGTGAGGGTGAGTGGTGATGGAGTTTGCTGATTGTCTTTCATGTTTTTAAAAAACTGTTTCGGACGGCTGAAAAACTGATAGTGTTTCCTTCTAATTGGCCTATGGCGCTTGTCCTTTCCCCATGGATGTAAATGAAATGATTTTTTTGGAACAAATACTATTTATACTACTCGTAGTGGGTAATTAATTAAGTGCTTTATATATATATATATATATATATACTAGCGCGCTCACGCGCGTGCTCAGAGGCTCTTCTATTTTTTGGGTAAGGATTAATTTAGAGCATTTATTATAATTTGGGATTACTACATTTTCCAATCACCAAAAAAACCTAGGGGTGTGATGAGTGTCATGTGTGGAGAAATAATTTTCCAATCACACCCCTAGATTTTTTTGTGATGAAATATTATTGTGATTGGAATATTATTTCTCCACACATGACACTCATCACACCCCTAGGTTTTTTTGGTGATTGGAAAATGTAGTAATCCCAAATTATAATAAATGCTCTAAATTAATCCTTACCCAAAAAATAGAAGAGCCTCACGCGCGTGCTCAGAGGCTAGTATTCCGTAATTATTATCCATTTTTGCCCAAAAAAAAAATTTATGCAGCAATCAATGTGTTATTGATTGGGAGATAATGCAATAATTTAGTATTAACCTTTAGGGGGAGGAAAAAAAAGATCATCTAAATAAATCTTATAAATAGTGCATATATTGAAAATGCATAATAAAACTGTAACAATAAGACTACTTACAAAATACATGTGATGACCTTGCCAAAAGCAATTATGATAAAACTGTAAAATAATGCACTACATCTGAAACATGGAATAGGTGAACTTATTAATATTATGACGACTACGGTGGAGAAGTTGGTGGAGCAATGCTATTTGTTTCACATTGTAATTGCTTTCCAGCAGCATTTGCCATGAACCTATGATACAAAATGTGTTAGTTTGTGTTATTAATAGAGACTTTAAAACGTACATAATAATGATAAGCACTATAAATATCATGCATAAACTTGTAAAATGAAATATTTGAACTGACCTTGTGATGATATTGCATAGCTCCATGTATGTGAAATGGTCTACTTCAGCTTGGGACTTGAAGAACTATCATTTAATTACCAAAATTAAAAAAAAAAATTTAATTTAAAAACTATATAATTTTTTTTTTTAAGTAGACGTGGTAATGTTTTGTACCTGCTTTATTATCGCATCGTCCTTGACTCTCATTTTCTGTTTGTTTTTACTGTTTTTGGTGTTGAAGATTGCATCGTCCTTGATTTTTTTTGTTCGTATCTTTTTTTGCTCTTTGATGTTGGAAACCACATTGTCCTTGATTTTTATTCTCCGTTTGTCTTTGTTGGCATGAGTGTTAGAGATCACATCGTCCTTCATTTTTCCTTTGTCTTTATTCTTATGGATGTTGGAAACTTCATTGCTCTTGACAGCGATTTGTTGTTTGTCTTTGTTCTTGGTCCTTCAAAATGAAGGAAAAAAAATGTTTGTATATTAAACTTATCAATTAGTTATTTTCCTATTTTAAAAAATAGCATAACAAACCTTTCCAATTCTTGTGACTCTAAAACTCGTTTCACTTCTCTCCAAAGCTCTTTTTTGTCAGCTCGAACAGTGAATCCCCAACCAGGTGAATAAATTTGCAATTTTCGAACCTAACCCATTCGTAACATGACATTTTGAATATTAATTTTGATAAAACAATAGAAAGGATGCTGATTAAAGATATCATTAGAAAGAAATATACCTTGTTATCAATGGCCTCCATGTTCGATATTGACTGATCATCCTTCCACTTCTCCCAATGAGCAGTAGGAACAGCATGCACTCCATTATTTAGCATAGTGGACTCAATCCTCACATTTGAGTTAGGCATCCTTCCTGTTACCAATTAATTGTATACATAAAAAACTTCAAATAATGAAATATTAAAATGAAGATAGCATAACCATTAAAATTTGTAAATTATTAAAATAAATCTATATGTAAGACAGTTATTTTCAATTGTTAATTAATACCTATAATGAAGGGAACAAAACATCTTTATACACAATATTTCTTGTGTGAACACCTTCCTCCTCAGGTATTCTGCCTTTTTGCACCAATAGTTTTGTAGTGGATTGGGAGACTCCCCTTGACAATGCCACATATAATTGGTCATGACTAAAAACATGATCAGGAAGATAAATTCCAACAGTTGGAATTGTCTGACCTTGCGCTTTGTTTATTGTGAGTGCAAAGCTTAAACGTACAGGAAATTGTCGTCTGATCATTACAAATGGCAGGTGTACATTTTCTGTTGTCTTCAAAGGGATTCTTGGCAAAAAAATGCGTGTACCCACATATTGTCCAGTCAAAATTTCAGCATCAATTACGTTGTTAAAACATCCACGGCATATCAATCTTGTACCATTACATAATCCGGCTTTTGGATCTATATTGCGCAACAACATAATTGGAGCACCCTTTTTTAGCCGTAATATATGTGGTGGTAAACCCCCTGGAGATATAGAATTTAGGAATTCTTGTTGATATAGATGTTGTGTATCTCCTTCAACCTCATCAAAAGAATGTAATGTAAACTCATCTCCTGGAAACTCAGAAATTATCTTTGCATTAAGTTGTTCAACATCATCATTTATAAGTGTTAGCAAAGCCCTATCAACCATATACCTTGCATCATTGACATGGTCTTGTAAATTTGGAAAAACTTGATAAATCAAGTTGTATATAGAATGCTGACCCTCCCATTGCATTGCCATTGAAGGGGGTAGTTTAATCAAATCATCAATTATATATGGTTCATTCCCATCACCAATGTGTTGTATGTACTCAGCAAACTCTTCATCATTGCTAGACCTCATATTCTGCTTCAAATGTAACACTTTGACATCTTTCCATAATGGGGACTTGACTATGCATGCATCAATCATTTCTGCCTTTGTACCCTTTGGAACAACCGGAAGTACTTGACGAAAATCTCCACCCAAAATTAGCACCTTCCCACCAAAAGGTAAATTTACTTCCATAATATCTCTAAATGTTCTATCTAAAGATTCGAGTGCACGTCGATTTACCATTGGGGCTTCATCCCAAATTATTATGGTGGCACGTCTAATAAGCTCAGCTAAGTCTGATTGTTTACTTATTGAGCAAGTAGATGAAGCATCTAGAGTTAAAGGAATCTTAAACCTGGAATGCGCTGTTCTTCCACCAGGGAGTAATGTTGCTGCTATGCCAGATGTAGCTGTGGCAATTGCAATGTGACCAGCTTTTCTCAAGTTTGCCAATATTGTGCGATACAAAAATGTTTTCCCAGTTCCCCTTGGCCCATCGACGAAGAATATCATGCTTTCGTTACGATCAATAACTGTCATGATTGTCTCATATGCAAGTCTCTAGTCGTTATTCAACTTCTCAATTAAAGTGAATTCTTCATCTATATTAGGAATAGTTAGCTCATCTTGTATGAGTCTTGGTATAGTTGAATCATTGTCACATTCTCCAGTTAAAATCGGCAAATCATACTCTGTAATATGCTTTCCATGTTGCAAGAGTAATGCCTCTAAATCATTGAGAAGTTTATTTGTACGATGTGTCTCTGTTGTAACAGATGTTGATGGGTAATCTTCTATCATATATGGATAGAACTCATTCCACAATTCTCTTACTCCAATTGGTAAACAAAATACCAATATTGTTGCGAACAATCTTCTTAAAGCTGACGGCATTCGAATGTCTCTTTCCTCAAGTAAACATTGTCGTATGCTGTTATCATTCTCTAGTAAACCCCTATGTTCAGCTGCTTGTTTAAAAGTTGGATAGGTTATCCCATTCACAGTCAATAAATCGTCAAATCCTGTTGGCCCCTTGACATGATTAAGAAGAACACGCAAATTGAACTTCTCTCCATCAAATGGTGAAACAGTATATACCCTGCCCACTACTTTTTTATGAGATCTTCTTTGAGTCCATGTTTTGTTTTTATAATCCCAACAATAATGCTCAGGGAACTCTCTATATAGATAATTTCGTGCATCATGATCAATCGTATTCATATAAAAAAATTCAGTGAGCATTGTCTTTTTACTTCGCTCCAAAACATTAGCAATTGGTTCATGTGGTCTAAAATGTACCTGTTGTCTATCTGGAAGATGAATTTGCAAACGAAAAACGGCAGGGTACATTCGATACATAGGGAAAGAAAATATCTTCCAACATGCCTCTGGAGCACATACCCATCTTGCATCAACGTACTGTTGGACCTCATCATAATTTGGGCCTGGTCTAACTTCCATAGAGACACGATCTGGGCCTTTATACACATATTTGTATAAGTACTTTACACTCTTGATACTGCAACATATTTCAACATTAATATGACAGTTATATTTTAGCAATAACCAAGGATTATATGGAACAACCCAAGTATTGTCTACCATAATCCTGCAATGATCATTCAATGGTACGGGATTATTAGTATCATATCGTTTGTAAACAGGATATGAGTCATTGCCTTGGTAGGTTTCTGGCGAGAAAGGCTTGGGGTATCCTTTTTTACATCGCCCATTTTTCATACATGGTGATCTTGGATTTTGTACTCCGCAAGGACCATGTATCATATGTTTCAGTACAGCTTTATGTAACTGAGGTTGTTCCTCCTTACACGGTATTTCTGCTTTAACAACTCGATCGTAATCCTCTGGATTATGCAATTTATCATCTTCATCGAGAATTATAAGCATGTGTGCATGTGGTAAACCCCTTTTTTGGAACTCAAAGACTTGCACATATACAATAACTCTTCCGAGAACCCCTTTAACCACAATATCATCTTTCAATTCTTCAAATTTTGATTTGAAAACTCTTGCAAGCAAGTCTGGACGATCTTGTGCGGTTTGTGCGGGTAAAAGCTCATTTTGGATTTCTTCCCATCCTGGATTACACGTCATTGTGATGAATAAATCTGGTTTCCCAAACTTTTGAACCAATGACATTGCATCTTGAAATCGTTGGATCATATCGCGTGGGCTTCCCACAAATGATGAAGGTAGAATGGTTCTATGTCCAACATTTCCTAAATATAAGGTGAAAAAGTTGGGTCATTAATAAATATTCCTACCAATTTGCCATTAATAAGATAATGTAAATTTCAAGTGTAAAATTTACATTACCAGTATCACTCTCTCCTTCATGGAAAGCATCTTGTAGGCCTTGGTACAGATCTGCCCTAATAGAATCTTGATTGTGCTCAAACCACCTAAGCTTGTGTGTTTCAATTTTTACATAATTATCAACAACATACTGTTGTGAAAGGCGTCCTCCATACCAAATCATTGATAGAGCATCGTCGCGAATCTTGGACATTAATAAAAATAAATGTAGCTTCAGTTATTTTATAGTGTAAGCGGCATTTTGAAGTAAAAAAAATTGAAAATAATAAAACTGTTACCTGAAAGATGAATGCATAATACTCACGACATGACACTTTATTTCTATTAGTGTCGCGTGTATTGATATCCCATCCATATGTTCCAAATGGGAAAAGTATTGGGTACTGCAATGGATCATAATATCCTGCTGTATCTTGAACATTGATCAGATTATCACCAAATGTTTGAACCAAAATTTCTCTACCACTTAAATGACCAGCTTCTTCTCCTCCTACAATAATAGCTGCCACTTGGGAAGCACTGGGAAGGCAATATTGAGGTTGGTTTAAAGGTTGTTCTTTAATCAGAAGTTTACATTGATGTAAATTTGGACTTTGAGATAGTTGACGAAATTTCTCCACAAATGGGTTATGCATGTCTAAGATCCTTTGAATAAGTTGCACAATATCTTCATGAGCTTCTACAGATTGAGACATTCTGCGTTGTATTTCAAGACCAGTGTCGTAGATATATAATTGTAGATGCCGTACACTTAGAGATGTATGTGGTAAAAGACTACCAATTCTATGATAGATGGCACCTTGGGCCCGAAATGTATATATTCCTCGACTATTCAAGGCCATGGTTTCATCTACGTGCACTCCCATTGAGGTAAATGCAAACATGTTGTTGTAAAACCGTATATATTGCCTGAAATGTCTGCCTCGTGGTGTTTGCTCACAAATGAGCTCCCTAAATTCAAGACAAATTGGTATGTTGGGTAAGGATATTTTTCCATCCTTGCAACACATCGAGGATGTCTCTTGATGGAACAAACGGGCATTACAAAAGCAACATGTCTTTGGTTGTGGTAGTTGGTACCTAATGGTCTATATACCTTCTTTATAATCCTTTGCACAATTGTATCTGTCTCGCATACAATTTATTACATGTGCAGTACCATCAAACGTGTTGTCAACACCTAATTTTTATTTTGAGGAAAAAATTAGTGATAAAGAGTGTTATGATAGTTGTGAAAGAAAATATTAGAATATTAAAATATTAATAATGTTTCAAATGTGCAGCTTATTAACAAATATTAAAATTGATAATGATAAACATGTAAATTGAAATTAAAATGGTGAGATTGAGTAACAAACCTTGTTCTCTATAGCCATCCCCGTGATTTTGACAATTTATATTTTCAACTGCTTCTGTTCTTTCTACACCTGCAATGTAATTATAGAAAATGCTCAATTGGTGTTATTATATATAAAAAATAATGATGAAATGTTTATAGAAGGATATAAACATGAAATTGAGGATAAAAATGGTGACATTGAGTAACGAACCTTGTTCTCTATAGGCATCCCCTTGGTTTTGCTCAACTATAATTTCAACTCCTTCAATTCTTTCTGTAACTGCAATGTATTTATATAAAATGCTCAATTGGTGTAATTATATATAAAAAAATATGGTTAAAGCTTTATCAATATATTATATAAGACTTACCAGTAGTAACATTAGAATTTATATGACTTGATCCAGCCTCAAAGTCATTCGCCATTATAGTTGGATAGGTTGGAGGGAGACCTGAATTTAATATTATAAACATTGACTTAGTATCTTAGTATACATTGACATACAATTAACATGCCAGAGATTACGGATTTTATCAAAATAATAAGATTTCAATCAATGAAGAATGTTTAAACAACTTAAACTATAATCTCACCACTGACTTCTTGCATAGCCCTATGCTCAACTGGCATATTGCATGCCAAGTTATGGATATGGGTAAGCCGACGACTTCGTCCATCCTCGTGATTAGGTGGTATTAGTGATGGGTTTGTTGATGTTGAATTAGAATGTACAACATCTTCTTCATTTAAATTTGTTGGGCCTCCCACTAAAATGTGATCACCACCTAAAGTTTGTTGCCTTTGTCTTGAGTAATTAGCACGACGTCTTGCCAATCGAATATTTCTGCTTTCATTGTCTTCTCGTTGTCTTCTCAAGCGAGCATAATATCTCCATTGTTCTCGACGACGTTCTATGTCATCGGTATTCGCCGCCGATGTATTTTGCGAACTCATTTCTACATAAAATTAAATTAAATTTATGGTGGTCGTTGCGCATACATACACAATAATCAATAGATTTTTCCTTGTCACAAACAGGGTGTTTTAAAACCTCATTAAAGTGAACTAATTTTGAACAAATTAATCACATGTAAGAATTGTAATAATATGTGTGATTGTAATAAATTTTTAGTAAAATAGGAGAAATAAGTTACACTTGTTAAAATTATTAAATTATTATTTTAGGTTATGATTTGTTAGATCAATATGATGAAAATATAATTTAGAAAATGTTTAATTTATTTCAAAAAATCATTTATTTATAGTTAAAATTGGATTAAATTTTTCGTACTCATTTCACACACTTTTAAAAAAAAAATCATGCCATTTTGGTTAATTCGGATGAGAAAATAATGTGTCTGTTTGTAACTTTATGTGTCTGTGTGTAAGTGTAAGAGAGAGAAGAAGTGGCTTAGTGAGTTTAGAAGTTGAGAGTTGTGGAGGTGATGATTTAAAGGATTTGAATGTACATTTAATTTCTTACTTTACCGGATATAAATATAATATCAAACAAATATACAAAGAGGCGTTGAAGTCTAAAAAGGAAAATATTGTTGTTTTATGTTAAAATTTATTTAATCTCTTCTTTACTAAAGTTCCCTTAATTATCCGTAAAAAAAATACCCTTAATTACGTGGGACATACTGATAGATGGCTAACGTGTAAGAGTTAATTTAGAACATTTATTATAATTTTGGATTATTACATTTTCCAATCACAAAAAAAAAAAAAAAAAGTCTAGGTGTGTGATGAAAAATTATTTCACTACACATATATATATGAGTCTTTGCGGACTCCTCAGGCTAAAGCATGAACGGCTATATATGAGTTCATTTATAAACTATTTGACAATAGGATGATGTGGTATTATTGATTTTCACCTGATCTATTATTAATATTATTTTTTTATTTATTAATAAATATTCATCACATCAATAATTTATAAAAACTTTTTAAAAAAAATTTATAACTTTAACATTACTCGTGTTTCAATGGATTATATTTGGTGAAAGCCCCGATTATATTTGGCGCATTTTGTGGAAAGGAAAAAAAGGAATATTGAGTTGTTTAAATTGATGTCTTGGCAATTTGGTGCAATTTACAACTCATTATGCCCATATGTAGTGCTTTCTTGTTGGTTCTTTTTTGGTTAAAAATTGTACCATTTTCAGTTTATTTGAAATTCATATCAGTTTTCTAATTTTACTTACTGAGCTCTTTAAGTTTTAAATTTATTTTATTTGAGTTTAGATATTTCATCCAATTTCATTAATAATATTGCCCTTAAAAATATTTTTCTCACAATAAAAATATTTTATAGATTTTTTATGAGAGAAATTTTTCTTTTTCAAAAATCATTTTTCATTAGTTAGTTGCATACTTAACAATAATTTTTTAACTGAATTGGGTAAAAAGTAAAAAACTTGAATTAAATAATTTTTAAACTTAGGAGACTTAATTGAATAAAAGTAAATTTAGATGACTAAAATGAATTTCAATTAAACTTAGAATGTGCAATTTGCATTTTCGCCCTTTTTTAATGGTTATAATCATGGTTGTCAAAATCTCAATCTGGATCCTACGATCCTATGATTTTACGATTCCACTTACCCAAAACAATTCGGATCTTTCAAGGATCTTTACAATCATTCAGGATCAGTAAGATCATACAATTCTGACGATTCCAAATGATCTTAGTTTCTTGTAATCTTCTTTAACTTGACAGAAGACTCAATTGGATCCAAATGAAAAATAAAATCTCAATAGACTAAGTTTTTCCACTCTAATATAGAGTGTCAATTGGACCCAAATAAAAAATATCTCAATAAAATGTCACATTTTGAGATTTTTGGCATCTTTAAATGATGCTTACAAATGGATGTAGTGATATATGATAATTATATTAATGAATGTATAATTTATGTAATTATTAAATATAATAATGTGTATTTTTTATTTTTTCTCAAATAATGTAGGATCTTATGATCCACGATCTAATCCTACGATCCACGATCTCACCTACCTCTCACGATCCTACGTAAGATCCTCATTTTGACAACCTTGGTTATAATGAAGGAGGAGAAGATTTAAATTTTGAATATCATTATTAGAAACACCAAGAGGTGTTAATTGAGGTATAAAACTCTTGACTATGCTATATTTAATGCATTCTTTTTTCCTTTTTGTTTTTTCTTGAGAAAATTTTAACCTATAACGTCCGCTCTGATGATAGCTTTTTATTATTAGGTCAAGACACCAATCAGTTTTTGGTGTAGACAAGAATTGAACTCCAAATCTCTTATATAACCATTAGAGACTTTATCAGTTAACTTAACTGAAACCCACATCTAGTTCATTCTTGAAACGTTGTAACAGATTTTGTCAATATCTCATGCTTCTATTCAACAACAATCAGGGCAAAGTAAGGAGATAATGGACTGCGATAGGCAACAAAAAGATCCTAGACTAGAACGTTGAGAACATTAATGCTGCCATGTCACACTCAAGCAATGTCTAAATAGAAAAAGGGAACATAGCCTGATCAAATTTGAATACAATCGCAGTGCTAAGCCTACACCAATACGAATACAGGTAAAAAAGCAGTGGCATGATAAAAAATGAATGGACTATGATTATGGCTGACAACCATGCTATTGATATACACAAGCCAATGACAATATGTTCAATAGGAGTAAGACATTGAAGCAAAATCAGTTTAGGTCAGATCCTCCTCCTCTAGTTCTTTGGACTTCAGAGATTCCTTCACTCTCAATAGAAGGGTAGTCTTCCAAGGATCCTACAGAGCAGAATATCAAAGTCAGAGACAATTCAGACTACTAACATTCGCAAATGTAGCATTCCATATTAAAATCCTAGGAAACTAATCAAGGTTCAGTAACTAAAGGTCTAATGTGAGTTCATCTAAACAACAGGATATAATCTTACATGAAAACAATAACCTAAAAGCAGAAAATAATCAACACCTGCAGCCACATATTAACATCGAAGAGAATTTCCCCCAAGAAGTTTAATAAGGTCATCAAAGAAAGAACTTAAAGCAACTCTACTAAATGCAGGGTGCAAAGGATTTCTAAAACACACTTAAGAATCCAGATAAAAGAAAAGCCAAGGAATTCAGATTTTGAAGGCAGAAAAGATGTACCAGTGGGGTCATGCTATCAAATTCCCTGACAACATTAGTGAACTTAACAATATCTTCCTCATCAACTGTGGCAGCCACATCCTGACATGTGAACAACACTTTGGTTCATCAAACACTATGGTATTAAAAAGAAACTATGATCCACAATTATAAACCAAATACAACATCAAGGTAATAATTGTTTATATTAATAATTTTAGGGACAAAACATTTGACTTGCATAAAAAGACACTACTTACAGCTAAAAATTTGTATTCCCGAGTTCTGGAAAACGTTGGATCCAAGTCCTGCACAATTGATGGAATACTTCTAAAGATATAAATTATAAGGTCATAAGCTAACACAGTGGGAAAAAAGAAAATTAAACAGAGAAACAAAAGATGAACCTGATATCGCTCCAATGCATTGGTAATTGCAACAATATCACCTCTACAAAGTTGGCAGAGGCCAGCATTGAGAAGATGTCCTCTTACTCCATACTTCAGTATGTTATTGTTGATTGACTGTCGTCCTATCTCTTCATATATCACAATTGCCTTCTGATATCTGTAGAAACAAAGAAGACTTCAGTCTATTCCACAATTAAATGATTCATATAATGGCACCATTATTAGAAAAGCTCCATTCAATCTGCTTTGGAATGCAATGCCAAGTAATTCATGACTAAATAAGAAGTGCAATGCATTGAGATGAGATCTTTCCAACAAAAAGGAAAAGCAAAGACTTCCTAGTTCCTACAGCCGGAATGCATCTATATATTATGATGAAAAACCATCACCTTTATTGCAAATATCCATAACATTAGCATAGGCTACTCACTGTTCAAGTTGAGCAGAAAATTCTGCAACTTTCTGCTTGCACTGGTTTGCAGAAGTTGTAGCTTCATGTTCAAACAATTCAGCAGCCCGTTCAAAATATACAATAGCCTTCTCAATGTTGTGTTCGGGCTCATATAATTCACCAATTTCCTGAAGCAGACATGGTATAAAATCTCATCAGAACCTAAACCCATACTATGGATGCATGTTCACGCAACAGTACACATTAACAGCACTAAAGATGAAGAGGCATAGGAAAACATGCACAAGATGAAAGATTGAATCAGAGTTGGGAGAAGCCACTAAAGAATTCACGGGACAGTATATTTAAACAATAAATCAAGTACACGACATTATTGAAAATTGTACCTTGCAATGTTTCGCAGCCATGTTGTGTCTGCCAATATCCAAGAAAATATTAACTGCTTGGTCTAAGCATGATATAGCATCTGCAGAACACCCAATACACAAAAATTTAGGTTGATTTTCAAAACAGTCATTATGGACCTGAAGAGTGGGTTAAGTCTTATGTTAATATGTAAAAAATGCAACTAATTACATTTAAGTTACTGTTTCCCTGAAACTTGAACAAAACTGCATCTGGCAAAAGTGCTAAAGCACAACAAAAAGCTCACACGTCTGATTCAGCTTAATTAATATTTTTGACATATCCATCAATATCTAAAATCTTTACAGATATAAGTAAGGCCAGGTTTTATAATCCCACCACATTTCAACACAGGTAAAAGCTAGGATGCACAGACATGGGTACGAGCACAATACGGCAACACAAGCAATTTTTGATAAATTATAACATGACATAGCAAATAGAACACCGTTATGACATGGATACGACACAGATAAAGCACCCCCAAATGAAGTGTCCGTGCTTCCTAGGGTAAAAGGAAGTTAGCTTGAGAACCAGTAGAAAACCTATGGAGCATATTGTTTACTTCTATACCCCTTCAAATTATCACAACCAAGAATCACATTTGATTTCATACAAGGGGAACAAAAGCTAAGCTAGTTAAACCTATAAAGCCTCCAAACACCCTCAAGTTTTACAACAAAAGGAAATATATCACGCAAAAAAAACAGTACCATCCTACAAGTGGGATCAATAAATCTAGTGACAGAATATTTCCACAATTGGTAAAATGGCACATAACAAAAATGGTGTCAGTAGTAGGCCTATGCAATTATGCGAAAGTGATGTTACTCTGATCAAAACTTGCAACCATGTACGTAAATCCTAACGAAACGTCGGGCATATCTAACGAAACAATCAGCTGCAGAAACTTCAACTAGTGTTCGTCCAAATATAAATAATCAAATTATCATGAAAAAGAACATAAAATGCACCTTTGTTGGATGTTTTCTTGTAGCAATTTGCAGCGCTTGCGTAAGCAGTGGCGGCTTCATGCTTGCTATCGGCCTACAAAATAGCATATAAATACCAAAAAATCACTAGGAAAATAATCATTCCATTTGAAATTGATCCATTTCATAGTTCTCATTAAATATTATAAATCTATGACTTTACCTTCAAATGACAATTGGCCAATTTAATGAAAACTGATCCAGCTCTATCCCCTGGAGTAGACAAAACATTAGTATTAATTATTAAATATACTATTGACATTCCAAATTTACATCTATCATTAATAGTAAAAACTAATTCCATTTTTGACTTCCCTAAACACTAAAAAAATGAAATCATTCCATCATAGAGGATTTTTAATCCTAAATAAATAGTTGATATAAGTAAGAGAGAGAGAGAGAGAGAGGGATTTAGTGTTGGGTACAAGATTTGGCGAGCTTGAAGGAATTGGCGGATTTTTCGTACAACTCAGCAGCGTCTTCGTATTTGGAACCGAATAAACCCCAGCCTTTGATCTTCTTCGCCGCTTTCTTCTCGAATTCTTCTCCTTTGGCTATTTGATCCGACATCGTTTCGTGAAACCTATCACAGACTTGACTTTCCCTCCCGGTCAGTTCAGTTGTAGAGAGAAGCAAAAAATGAGTTTGTAGACTTAAAATGTATAAAATGGAGTGAGAGGGAGAGACACGAAAGGTGAAAACGCGTGATTGCCTTTGACGCTTTTGGTGAATTTTCTTTTCTTTTCTTTTCCGCTAAGTTTCTATTTTAATCCTCATAAATTTTTTTGGGTCAATGCTCGTCACTTATCTTAATCAAATGATATTAGTGATGTCTTGATTTAATGATAATGGGCAATTATTATAAGTGAATCTCATAAATTGGAACTCTATAGATATAAATAAATTTTTTGAGATAAAGGGTCCATAAGATCATTAGGTTTCAACCTGTTAATTAATGAAAATTATGAAATTATTTCAACTTTTTATGAAATAATACTCATTAAACAATACTAGCATCATCGCATGCGCGAGTCTCTTTTTTTTTTTTTTTTTGGTTAGTGGACCTATTTTGTAGAAAAATAATGTTTTTTATTTTATATATATAATTTTTATTTTGAAATTTTAATTTATAAGTGAATAAATCAATTTGAAAACTAATAGAAGAGTGGTCCTATTTTTTAGGCAATATTTTAGTTGGAGTTAGTGTTGCATTTTTATCAGATTGTCCTTTAGTTTTGTCTATACTTAAACATAGGGGTGTAGGGGCATTTTTGAACTAAAAAAATGAGGAATCCATATAGGAGAAGCTCCTTAAATAATAGTACTAGCCTCTGAGCACGCGCTCACGCGCGTGCTCAGAGGCTCTTCTATTTTTTGGGCAAGGGTTAATTTAGAGTATTTATTATAATTTGGGATTACTACTGTGGGGCCAGAGAGTTTGTGACCCCAGCCCATTTCATGTTAAGGCCCAAGGCCTACGCCGAGGAGATACAGGGCCGAGGACGCATCATGAGAGTCATGGACGGCCTAAGGAAATGGCCGAGGACGAGCTCCTGCTCGGCATGCCATAAATGCCTCTAAAAAGAAAAGTGATCACAGTGCGGGAACAGCATAAGTAAAAGGCTGCCAGAACTGTAATAAAGCATTCTGCACCTAACAGAGCCATACTTTTCAACTTTTACAACCACTCCCAACCACTTTGGGTATGGGCTGATGGGACAAGTATCAGTCTTGGAAAAATCGATCCTACACGTGGACGAAGGATAAGGAATACAAGCTAAGATAAAAAGAGGAACAAGCAATCCAGAAGAAGGGGCTGAGAAAAATGGCCAAAAACCAGAGCTTCCCAGCCTGCCTCCAAGAGAAAGACTCCTCAAGCGAACACGATTTAATTCTGTATGAACACCACGAAAAACCACTATCCGGTGACCAAGGCCTAGCCTTTCAAACCCACGCTCTTCAAATGATATTGTTTGGGCCTTTTTACGTGCGAACCCAACATTATTATGGGTCGTTACAAATTGTATCCTTACAATTGACGCCGTCTGTGGGAAAGGCTTGTGTGTTGGCACAGGCGATGGGTGTAAAGTTCCGCTAGGGGCTACGTTTCTTCACTAGGGGTTGCGCTTCATAGTGATAGCAGCACGAATAGTTCTAGGGGCTTGGCCGAGGAGCTAACCCCCCTAAACCAAGGTCCCACGCCATAGTCGAGGGGTTAATTCCCCCAACTACTACTTAAAAATCAAGTTTTGGACAGAACCAAGGTATTGTATGGTCCTCGGACTCAAACCTATGGGGAAACCAACTACTTAGAAATCAAGTTTTGGACAGAACCAAGGTATTGCATGGTCCTCGGACTCAAATCTATGGGGAAACCAACTACTTAGAAATTAAGTTTTGGACAGAACCAAGGTATTGCATGGTCATCGGACTCAAACCTGTGGGGAAACCAACTACTTAAGAATAATGTTAGGTTACTCAGACCTACCAGAAAGATCATTTACTAAAAGTCGGATTAAGTTCTAGGTATAATTAAGATCTCGATCTGTCCTCAAAGCCTCAGCTCTAAGGGAATTGATGCGAACGAGCGTTTGAGCTCGGCATGGTCGTACCTCGGTCCTCGGACTGGATACCAAAAAAGGACCAAGGCTACAAAAGCCATTAGGAAGGCGGCGAAACGCTCTAAGTACTTGGCGGCCCCCATGGACGGTCCACCTTTGAACCACCCATCCTCGGATGGTTACCTCCTACACCGCACCGAGCATTCAGCTGTCATCTCGGATGTTTTTGGGTAAGTATTATTTTCTCAGGTCGGCATTGTTGTGCCGAACAGCTCTAATAAGTTCATAATAATATCTTTTTCTTAGCAAGGGTTTCGACCCTAAAGTATCGTTTTTTTAGGTCGGCATTATTGTGCTGAACAGCTCTAATAAGTTTATAATAATATCTTTTTCTTAGCAAGGGTTTCAATCCTAAAGTATCGTTTTTTTAGGTCGGCATTATTGTGCCGAACAGCTCTAATAAGTTCGTAATAACATCTTTTTCTTAACATCTTTTCCTTAGCAGGGGTTTCAGCCCTAAGTATTACTTTTTTTTTAGGACGGCATTATCAAGCCGAATAGCCTGATAAGTACAAAATTACATCTTTCTCTCAAACAAAGGTTTTATCCCTAAATATCATTTGTTCAAATCGGCATTATTGTGCCGGATAGTTTCAATAAGCATAGAGCAAGGTCTTTTTATTAACTGGGATTTCGGCCCTAAGCATCGTGCAGATTAAAAAAATAAAAAAGAAGTCATATGGTAGTACGTCTATTCGCGGCATAACCATTTCAGAAAAAAGAGGTAGAATATACCAAATAAAGCGATGTTGACTTTTATTAATATAAAGAGGTATTACAGCGTACAATGAAGGGCTTAAACAAGCCTATACAGAAAACGAATTGCAAAAATAATAAAAAAGAAACAAACAAACAACCAGAAGTCTTTTTAAGCTCTGCTTCGAAATCTTTCCAAATTCTGCCCCAGTAGCACCCATATTGAGAGGAGGACCTCCCTTGATGGAATTAGAGAAGAAGAGGAAGAAGGAAAAGCTCCAAGATGGGTCTGGTGATGGGAAAGAAGAAGAAGGGGAGGAAAAGGAGGAACCAGTGAAGGAAGAGAGGAAGAAGCAGGGATACTTTGTCCTTGCGTCAGTCCTGACTCCTAACACGCTGGTGTCATATTAGCTATGCTCATAAGAGAGTGGCTGGTACTGATAATGGGTGACCCCAGCTCAGTCGCACCAAAAGTTGGATGCGATGAGCCCCTGCTTCGGATTTTGGCTAAAGGAAGGATGAGAAGTATCTTGAGTCTCTGCCATCCCTGCCCTGACCGTGCCATTTTGAGTTTCAGAAGAACATGGCATTTCTGGGAAGGGTATGGTCCCTTCATTCCCGCTCCTATCTCGAACATATCACAATTCAAGGTGTAAACTAGCGGATAAAGTAAACTCTGGGGGAGGCTAAGGGTTTCAGACTTTAAAAGGATTAAAAGGGTCTCTGTGTAAGAGAAGTAACCTCTTGCCTTTCTTCTTATATGAAGGGCAAAACGGGAGGCATTTAATCTATCCAAATTTCCAAGAAAATCTGTAAACGAGAATATACCCATTCTACTTCCCCACGCCATCAATAACCGTCGAATTTAAATGGTCTCGTAAAGGGAAATCATTAAAGGCGCGTTTCGGATAATGAAACGGCAGGAACGCAGCGTGAATGAATTCAGAGGAATGTCTCGTAGTCTGATGTGTTTCCTGAATAGATGAAGAGACATCCACATTGATGAAGGGCAGATCTAAGCAGACCGCAATAAAGGCGTGGCATCACCCAAAACCCTCCTCTCTGACCAAGAGGTCGGACAGCAGGATTTTGAGGGGCTATTGTGGGGCCAGAGAGTTTGTGACCCCAACCCATTTCATGTTAAGGCCCAAGGCCTGCGCCAATGAGATACAGGGCCGAGGACGCATCATGAGAGTCATGGACGACCTAAGGAAATGGCCGAGGACGAGCTCCTGCTCGGCATGCCATAAATGCCTCTAAAAGGAAAAGTGATCACAGTGCGGGAACAGCACAAGTAAAAGGCTACCAGAACTGCAATAAAGCATTCTGCACCTGACAAAACCATGCTCTTCAACTTTTACAACCACTCCCAACCACTTTGGGTATGGGCTGATGGGACAAGTATCAGTCTTGGAAAAATCGATCCTACACGTGGACGAAAGATAAGGAATACATGCTAAGATAAAAAGAGGAACAAGCAATCCAGAAGAAGGGGCTGGGAAAAATGGCCAAAAACCAGAGCTTCCCAGCCCGCCTCCAAGAGAAAGACTCCTCGAGCGAACACGATTTAATTCTGTATGAACACCATGAAAAACCACTGTCCGGTGACCAAGGCCTAGCCTTTCAAATCCACGCTCTTCAAATGATATTGTTTGGGCCTTTTTACGTGCGAACCCCACATTATTATGGGTCGTTACAAATTGTGTCCTTACAACTACATTTTCCAATCACAAAAAAAAAAAACCTACGGGTGTGATGAGTGTCATATGTGGAGAAATAATTTTCCAATCACACCCCTAGATTTTTTTTAAAATTTTTTTATGCAATAATCAACATGTTATTGATTGGAAGATGATGCAATAATTTAGTATTAACCTTTAGGGGGAAGGAAAAAAAAAAAAAAAGATCCTCTGAATAAATCTTATAAATAGTGCATATATTGAAAATGCATAATAAAATTGTAACAATAAAACTACTTACAAAATACATGTGATGACCTTTACAAAAGCTATTATGAAGAAGTTGATGGATCAATGTAGAAAACTAAAATATTTACATCAGGTAAAACTGTAAAATAATGCACTACATCTGAAACATGAAATAGGTGAACTTATTAATATTGCCGGCTACAGTGGAGAAGTTGGTGGAGCAATGCTATTTGTTTCACATTCTAATTGCTTTCCAGCAATATTTGCCATGAACCTATGATACAAAATATGTTAGTTTGTGTTATTATCGCATCGTCCTTGACTCTCATTTTCTGTTTGTCTTTACTATTTTGGGTGTTGAAGATTGCATCGTTCTTGGTTTTTTTTTCTTCGTATCTTTTTTTGCTCTTGGATGTTGAAAACCACATTGTCCTTGATTTTCATTCTCTGTTTGTCTCTGTTGGCAGGAGTGTTAGAGATCACATCGTCCTTCATTTTTCCTTTGTTTTTATTCTTATGGATGTTGGAAACCTCATTGCTCTTGACAGTGATTTTTTGTTTGTCTTTGTTCTTGGAACTTCAAAATGAAGGAAAAAAATGTTTGTATATTAAGATTATCAATTAGTTATTTTCCTATTTTAAAAAATAGCGTAACACACATTTCCAATTCTTGTGACTCTAAAACTCGTTTCACTTATTTCCAAAGCTCTTTCTTATCAGCTCGAACAGTGAATCCCCAACCAGGTGAATAAATTTGCAATTTTTGAACCTAACCCATACGCAACATGACATTTTTAATATTAATTTTAATAAAACAATAGAAAGGGATGCTGATTTAAGATATCATTAAAAAGAAATATACCTTGTTTTCAATGGCCTCCATGTTCGATATTGATTGATCATCCTTCCACTTCTCCCAATAAGTAGTAGGAATAGCATGCACTCCATTATTTAGCATAGTGGACTCAATCCTCATATTTGAGTTGGACATCCTTCCTGTTACCAATTAATTGTATATATAAAAAATTTCAAGAAATGAAATATTAAAATGAAGATAGCATAACCATTAAAATTTGTAAATTATTAAAATAAATCTATATGTAAGATAGTTCTTTTCAATTGTTAATTAATACCTATAATGAAGGGAACAAAACATTTTTATACACAATATTTCTTATGTGAACACCTTCCTCCTCAAGTATTCTTTCTTTTTGCACCAATAGTTTTGTGGTGGATTGGGAGACTCCCTTTGACAATGCCACATATAATTGGTCATGACTAAAAACATGATCAGGAAGATAAATCCCAACAGTTGGAATTGTCTGACCTTGCGCTTTGTTTATTGTAAGTGCAAAGCTCAAACGTATAGGAAATTGTTGTCTAATCATTACAAATGGCAGGTTTACATTTTCTGTTGTCTTCAAAGGGATTCTTGGCAAAAAAACGCATGTACTCACATATTGTCCAGTCAAAATTTCAGCGTCAATTACATTGTTAAAACATCCCCGGCATATCAATCTTGTACCATTACATAATTCGGCTTTTGGATCTATATTGCATAGCAACATAATTGGAGCACCCTTTTTTAGCCTTAATATATGTGGTGGTAAACCCCCTGGAGATATAGAATTTAGGAATTCTTGTTGATATAGATGTTGTGTATCTCCTTCAACCTCATCAAAAGAATGTAACGTAAACTCATCTCCTAGAAACTGGAAAATTATCTTTGCATTAAGCTGTTCAACATCATCATTTATAGGTGTTAGTAAAGCCCTATCAACCATATACTTTGTATCATTGGCATGTTCTTGCAAACTTGGAAAAACTTGATCAATCAAGTTGTATATAGAATGTTGACCCTCCCATTGCATTGCCATTGAAGGGGGTAGTTTAATCAAATCATCCATTATATATGGTTCATTCCCATCACCAATGTGTTGTATATACTCAGCAAACTCTTCATCGTTGATAGACCTCATATTCTGCTTCAAATGTAACACTTTGACATCTTTACATAATGGGGACTTGACTATGCATGCATCAATCATTTTTGCCTTTGTACCCTTTGGAACAACCGAAAGTACTTGACAAAAATCTCCACCCAAAATTAGCACCTTACCACCAAAAGGTAAATTTACTTACATAATATCTCTAAATGTTCTATCTAAAGATTCGAATGCACGTTGATTTACCATTGGGACTTCATCCCAAATAATTATGGTGGCACGTCTAATAAGTTCAGCTAAGTCTGATTGTTTACTTATTGAGCAAGTAGATGAAGTATCGAGAGTTAAAGGAATCTTAAACCTGGAATGCGTTGTTCTTCCACCAGGGAGTAATGTTGCTGCTATGCTAGATGTAGTTGTGGCAATTGCAATGTGACTGGCTTTTCTCAAGGTTACCAATATTATGCGATACAAAAATGTTTTCCCAGTTCCCCCTGGCCCATCGACGAAGAATATCATGCTTTTCTTATGATCAATAACTGTCATGATTGTCTCATATGCTACTCTTTGGTCATTATTCAACTTCTCAATTAAAGTGAGTTCTTCATCTACATTAGGAATAGTTAGCTCATATTGTATGAGTCTTGGTATAGCTGAATCATTGCCACATTCTCTAGTTGAAATCGGCAAATCATACTCTGTAATATGCTTTCCATGTTGCAAGAGTAATGCCTCTAAATCATTGAGAAGTTTATTTGTACGATGTGTCTCTGTTGTAACAGATGTTGATGGGTAATCTTTTACCATATATGGATAGAACTCATTCCACAATTCTCTTACTCCAATTGGTAAACAAAATACCAATATTGTTGCAAACAATCTTCTTAAAGCTGACGGCATTCGAATGTCTCTTGCCTTAAGCAGACATTGTCATATGCTGTTATCATTCTGTAGTAAACCCCTTTGTTCAGCTGCTAACTTAAAAGTTGGATAGGTTATCCCATTCACAGTCAATAAATTTTCAAATCCTGTTGACCCCTTGACATGATTAAGAAGAACACGCAGATTGAACTTCTCTCAATCAAATGGTGAAATAGTATATATCCTGCCCACTACTTTTTTATGAGATCTTTTTCGTGTTCATGTTTTGTTTCTATAATCCTAACAATAATGCTCAGGGAACTCTCTATATAGATAATTTCGTGCATCATGATCAATCATATTCATATAAAGAAATTAAGTGAGCATTATCTTTTTACTTCGCTCTAAAACATTAGCAATAGGTTCATATGGTCTAAAACGTACCTGTTGTCTATCTGGAAGATGAATTTGCAAACGAAAAACGGCAAGGTACATTCGATACATAGGAAAAGAAAATATCTTCCAACATGCCTCTGGAGCACATACCCATCTTGCATCAATATACTATTGGACTTCATCATAATTTGGGCCTGGTCTAACTTCCATAGAGACACGATCTGGGCCTTTATACACATATTTATATAAGTACTTTACACTCTTGATACTGCAACATATTTCAACATTAATATGACAATTATATTTCAGCAGTAACCAAGGATTATATGGAACAACCTAAGTGTTGTCTACCATAATCCTGCAATGATCATTCAATGGCACAGGATTATTAGTATCATATCGTTTGTAAACAGGATATAAGTCATTGCCTTGGTAGGTTTTTGGTGAGAAAGGCTTTGGGTATCCTTTTTTACATTGCCCATTTTTCATGTACGGTGATCTTGGATTTTGTACTCCGCAAGGACCATGTATCATATGCTTCAGTACAGCTTTATGTAACTGAGGTTGTTCCTCTTTACACGGTATTTCTGCTTTAACAACTCGATCGTAATCCTCTGGATTATGAATTTATCATCTTCATTAAGAATTATAAGCATGTGTGCATGTGGTAAACCCCTTTTTTGGAACTCAAAGACCTGCACATATACAATTACTCTTCCGAGAACCCCCTTAACCACAATATCATCTTTCAATTCTTCAAATTTCGATTTGAAAACTTTGGCAAGCAAGTTTGGACGATCTTGTGTGGTTTGTGAGGGTAAAAGCTTATTTTTGATTTCTTCTTATCCTAGATTACACATCATTGTAATGAATAAATCTAGTTTCCCAAACTTTTGAACCAATGACATTGCATCTTGAAATCGTTGGATCATATCACGCGGGCTTCCCACAAATGATGAAGGTAGAATGGTTCTACGTCTAACATTTCCTAAATATAAGATGAAAAAGTTAGGTCATTAATAAATATTGATACCAATTTTCCATAAATAAAGTAATGTAAATTTCAATTGTAAAGTTTACATTACCAGTATCACTCTCTCCTTCATGGAAAGTATCTTGTAGGCCTTAGTACAGATCTGCCCTAATAGAATCTTGATTGTGCTCAAATCACCTAAGCTTGTGTATTTCAATTTTTATATAATTATCAACAACATACT
This sequence comes from Quercus lobata, assembly GCF_001633185.2. NCBI lineage: Eukaryota > Viridiplantae > Streptophyta > Magnoliopsida > Fagales > Fagaceae > Quercus > Quercus lobata. The sequence continues at coordinate 33,489,782 of NC_044910.1, read as the reverse complement.
GTTGTGAAAGACGTCCTCCATACCAAATCATTGATAGAGCATCGTCGCGAATCTTGGACATTAGTAAAAATAGATGTAGGTTTAGTCATTTTATAGTGTAAGTGGCATTTTGAAGTAAAAAAATTTGAAAATAATAAAATTGTTACCTGAAAGATGTATGCATAATAATCACAACATGACACTTTATTTCTATTAGCGTCGCGTGTGTTGATATCCCATCCATATGTTCCAAATGGGAAAAGTATTGGGTACTGCAATGAATCATAATATCCTGCTGTATCTTGAACATTGATCAAATTACCACCAAACATTTGAACCAAAATTTCTCTACCATTTAAATGACTAGATTCTTCTCCTCCTACAATAATAGTTGCCACTTGGGAAGCACTGAGAAGGCAATATTGAGGTTGGTTTAGAGGTTGTTCTTTAATGAGGAGTTTACATTGATGTAAATTTGGATTTCGAGATAGTTGACGAAATTTCTCCACAAATGGGTTATGCATGTCTAAGATCCTTTGAATAAGTCGCACAATATCTTCGTGAGTTTCTACAGATTGAGACATTCTGCGTTGTATTTCAAGATTAGTGTCGTAGATATACAATTGTAGATGCCACACACTTAGAGGTGTATGTGGTAAAAGACTACCAATTCTATGATAGATGGCACCTTAGGCACGAAATGTATATATTCCTCGACTATTCAAGGCTATGCTTTCATCCACGTGCACACCCATTGAGGTAAATGCAAACATGTTGTTGTAAAACCGTATATATTGCCTGAAATGTCTGCCTTGTGGTGTTTGCTCACAAATGAGCTCCCTAAATTCAGAACAAATTGGTATGTTGGGTAAGGATATTTTTCCATCCTTGCAACACATCGAGGATGCCTCTTGATGGAACAAACGGGCATTACAAAAACAACATGTCTTTGGTTGTGGTAGTTGGTACCTAATGGTCTCTATACATTCTTTAAAATCCTTTGTACAATTGTATCTACCTCACATACAATTTATTACATGTGCAGTACTATCAAATGTGTTGTCAACACCTAATTTTTATTTTGAGGAAAAAAATTAGTGATAAAGAATGTTATGATAGTTGTGAAAGGAAATATTAAAATTGTACCAAATATTATGTTGTGAAATAAGCAAAATATTAATAATGTTTCAAATATGCAGCTTGTTAACAAATAATAAAATTGATAATGATAAACATGTAAATTGAAATTAAAATGGTGACATTGAGTAACAAACCTTGTTCTTTGTAGCCATCCTCGTGATTTTAATCATTTATATTTTCAACTTCTTCAGTTCTTTCTACACCTGCAATGTAATTATAGAAAATGCTCAATTGGTGTAATTATATATATAAAAAATAATGATGAAAGCTTTATAGAAGGATATAAACATGAAATTGAAGATAAATATGGTGACATTGAGTAATGAACCTTGTTCTCTATAGGCATCCCTTTGGTTTTGCTGAACTATATTTTCAACTCCTTCAATTCTTTCTGTAACTGCAATGTATTTATATAAAATGCTCAATTGGTATAATTATATTTAAAAAATAATGGTTAAAGCTTTATAAATATATTATATAAAACTTACCAGTATTAACATTAGAATTTATATGACTTGGTCCAGCCTCAAAGCCATTTGCCATTATAGTTGGATAGGTCGGAGGGATACCTAAATTTAATATTATAAACATTGACTTAGTATCTTTGTATACATTGACATACAACTAACATGCCAGAAACTATGGATTCTCTCAAAATAATAAAATTCCAAGCAATGAAAAATGTTTAAAGATACAAAACTATAATCTCACCATTGACTTCTTGCATAGCCCTATGCTCAACTAGCATATTGCGTGCCAAGTTACGGATATGTGTAAGCTGACGACTTCGTCCAGCCTTATGATTAGGTGGTATTAGTGATGGGTTTGTTGATGTTGAATTAGAATGTACAACATCTTCTTCATTTAAATTTGTTGGGCCTCCCACTAAAATGTGATCACCACCCAAAGTTTGTTGTCTTTGTCTTGAGTAATTAGCACGACGTCTTGCCAATTAAATATTTCTGGTTTCATTGTCTTCTCGTTGTCTTCTCAAGTGAGCATAATATCTCCATCGTTCTCGACGACATTCTATGTCATTGGTATTCATCATTGCTGCATTTTGCGAACTCATTTCTACATAAAATTATATTAAATTTATAGTGGTTGCTGCGCATACATACACAATAATCAATAGATTTTTCCTTGTCACAAATAGGGTGTATTAAAACCTCAATAAAGTGATCTAATTTTGAAAAAAATTAATCATATGTAAGAATTGTAATAATATGTGTAATTGTAATAAACTTTTAGTAAAATAGGAGAAATAAGTTACACTTCTTAAAATTATTAAATTATTATTTTAGGTAGAAGTTTTGAGAATATATTTAAATTTAGGTTATGATTTGTTAGATCAATATGACGAAAATATAATTTAGAAAATGTTTACTTTATTTCACAAAATCATTTATAGTTAAAATTAGATTAAATTTTCCGTACTCATTTCACACACTTTAAAACAAAACCATGCTATTTTGATTAATTTGGATGAGAAAATAATGTGTCTGTTTGTAACTTTGTGTCTGTGTGTAAATAAAGAGAGAGAAGAAGTGGCTTAGTAAGTTTAGAATTTGAGAGTTGTGGAGGTGATGCGGAAGATGAAGGTCTTTAAGGGTATTTAAAGGATTTGAATGTATATTTAATTTCTCACTTTACCAAATATAAATATAATATCAAACAAATATGCAAAGAGGCACCAAAGTTTGAAAAGAAAAATATTGTTGTTTTACGTGGGACATATTGATACATGGCTTGCATTTTTGGATTGAGATTTGGATGCTTCTACTAATTTTTTACATTAGTGAGTATCCAATGAGTTTTAAATTGTCAGACAGACTATCATTATCAATACTTATATTGTATTTTATAAGGTACATAACATTTTCTATGAAGTAGTAAATTAATAAGATTTTTGTTAAAAGAAATGCTCTTGGAAAGATCCTAAAATTAAGTAACTACACATCCACATTTTTTTTTTTTTTTTTTGGTGTTGTTCTTTTTTTCAAATTTTATATATGGCAGTTATCATTTTTTGTGTAATCCTAAAATGTAATTTCTTAATCCTAAAATTTAGCCATTTACTACACATCCATAACATAAGTAAATAAAAGCCTAAATTTTAAATTTTATGGCAGGAGATACACGTTATTTTTGGTGTTGTTGTTGTTTTTTTTTTTTAAAAATTTAATGACATTTATCAATTTTTGTTTAATCCAAAATTTTAGTTGTAAAAGTGAGCCACTTACTACACATCTATAACAAAAGTTAAAAAGAGTTTAATATATCAACAACATCAACAACCTTTAAAACTGAGAAAAAGGTACGTAACATTTTTTATAGAGTAGTAAATAAATACTTATGGAAAAAAATTTTAATTTGAATTTGACATAGAATTATACAAATGATAAATATAGTTTCGGTTACAAAAGGAATTTTCAGTTTGCTAGACACAGACAAATAAACGGGTGAAATTATGATTTATATCAGACTTTTTTTTTAATATAAAAAACAAACTAAGATTCTGGTCCAACACCGTGTGCCATTCCACACCAATCATATAGATCCTGTCCCAAGAATCAACGGTTTGAAATGCCTTAGTGTAAAGTGGCAAAAACTAAAAACTTTAGGAGTGATAGTAAATCTTTTTTTTTTGATAAACTAGTGATAGTAAATCTTTATATAGAAAAGTTTAGGCCAGATGGGTTAATAAAGTGGGTAGGAATTCAAACTCAGCTGATTCAAATTTTATTGCAGGAGATACATATTATATTTTTGGTGATGTTGATCTTTTTTAAAAAAAATATATTAATAACATTTATCAATTTTTGTTTAATCCAAAAATTTAGTTTTTTAGTCCTAAAAGTTAGCCAATTACTACACATCCATAACAAAGGTTAAAAAGAGTTTAAATTTCAAATATATCAACAACATCAACAACCTTTAAAATTGAGAAAAAAGTACGTAACATTTTTTATGGAGTAGTAAATTAATACTTATGAAAAAAATTTTAAATTGAATTTGACTTAGAATTATACAAATGATAAATATAGTTTCTGTTACAAAAGAAATTTTTTTACAACAATTTCTTAGATAACAACCACTTTATGTGAGGTTTAAATTATATAATAATCCTTGTAAAATCTCTCACCCGAACTTATCTAATATTCCATTCCAATGACTCCTCAATGCAAATCCAAAAAACTTGTGCGTACGTGAACCTAAAAGAGATAAAAGAATTAGGGTTAAACCAAGTATTTAAAAAAAAAAAAAAAACTTTATTCAACAAACCAAAGTTAGCGTGTGTGGAAATTAAAGATAATAGTATAATTTTGTTAGAGTTTGTATTTAATTTAAATTTTGATGAAATTATTTTTCCTGAAAATCCTATTAAAATTGTTCAGAATAAAGATATTTTTTTTTTAGAATTTAAGTCCATCGTGGACTCTTTAAAATCTTATCACCACATCATCAACTATTTAAATAACTAACTAATGGAGATCTTAAAAAAAAGAAAAATCGTAAATAGATAATTTGAAAAAAAAAAAAAAACACTACTGATTATTAACTCCCCACTAAATAGTCAACATTGATAAAAAAAATTTAAAAAAAAAAAAAACCTTCCCACTACCCACGTTTGAAAGAAAACAATTACCCCTCCCATAAACTAAGGAAAAACTATCCCACATTAAAAAAAAAAAAAAAAATTGTCAGACACTATCAACTAGATTTGGATAAACACGCAAAATCTTCTAATTGAAAAAGAAATCCCTAGTATAAAATAAAAAATAAAGAAAGTAGAACTCAAGGTTGCTACATAAAAATAAAAAAAAGAAAAAGAAAAATCATAAATAGATAAAAAAAAAAAAAAACCTACTAATTATTAACTCCCCACTAAATAGTCAACGTTGATAAAAAAAATTAAAAAAAAAAAAAAAAAAACTTCCCACTACCCACATTTGAAAGAAAACAATTACCCCTCCCATAAACTAAGGAAAAACTATCCCACATTAAAAAAAAAAAAAAAAAAAAAAAAAAAAAAAAAAGAGTTGTCAGACACTATCCCACGTTTCTTTTTTAAACTATTACATTTTTTTATTTATTTATTACATTATCATTTTTAAAATTTTTATATTATCAACTGGATTTGGATAAACACGCAAAAACTTCTAATTGAAAAAGAAATATTAGTATAAAATAAAAAATAAAAAATAAAGAAAGTAGAACTTAAGGTTGCTACATGAAAAAAAGAAAAAGAAAAATCATAAATAGATAAAAAAATTTAAAAAAAAAAAAATCCTTCCCACGTTTGAAAGAAGACAAATACCCCTTCCATAAACTAAGGAAAAACTATCCCACGTTTAAAAAAAAAAAAAAAAAAAAAAGTGTCAGACACTATCCCACGTTTCTTTTTTAAACTATTACATTATCATTTTTTTTTTGATTTATTACATTATCATTTTTTTAATTTTTATATTATCAACTGGATTTAGATAAACACGCAAAAGCTTCTAATTGAAAAAGAAATCCTAGTATAAAATAAAAAACAAAGAAAGTAGAACTCAAGGTTTCTACATACCTAAATAAAAAAATAAAAAAATTTAATCAACAAACCAAAATTAGCGTGCATGTTATTAAAGATAATAGCATAAGTTTGTTAGAGTTTGTGTTTGATTTAAATTTTGATGAGATTATTTTTCCTGAAAATCCTATTAAAATTGTTCAGAATAAAGATAAAGATTTTCTTATGGACTCTTTAAAATTTAACTAACTAAATAACATGGAGACGAAAAAGGAAAAAGAAAAAAAAGGGAGTAAACGTGATACATAAAAAAAAAAAAAGAAAAAAAAAAGTAGAACTCAAGGTTGCTACATACCTAAATAAAAAAATTTAATGCCAAAAACATATACAATGATGGTAAAAAAAAACTAAAAAAAATTAACGCCAAAAACATATACAATGATGGTAAAAAAAAAAAAGTGAGGAAGGAAATTAAACAAAGGCTACTAAAGGAGGTAAGAGAAGCCATACTGTTTAACTGTTCACGAATGATTTTGAATGCTTCTTTTGTAGTATAAAACAATCCTGTCTTTGGATCACAATACCTACAACATGAAATTACAATTCATTAAGAAGTACAGTGGTAGAGTATATGAAGGAACCATTCATTTCAAAATTACATTTAAAAAAAAAAAAAGAGTTAACGTAATACACATAAAAAGAAAATAAAAAGAAAAAGTAGAACTCAAAGAAAATCAATTATAAACAAAAGAAAATAAAATAAAGAAGAATTTGCAAAAAATAGAACCTGAAAATTTGTTGGAGCATTTGACAGTAAATGTCTTTAATTTAAAGAAAAAGAAAGGAGGATGTAGAGCTAAACTAAATGTCTTCAATCTGAAGAAGAATGAGAGATAGAAAATGAGATAGAAACTGCAAAGCGTACGTGAGTTTGTGCGTCTTAAAGTGTAAGAATTTTAACTTACATATTTATCCTCGGTAATTAAAAACTTATAAGTGGATATGATGAGGGTATTTTAGGCATAAAAAATGATGAATCCAAACAGGGAAAACCCCTTAAATAGTAGTATAGATATAGATATTTTGAAAATTTAATTTATAAGTGAATAAATCAATTTGAAAATTAATAGGAGAGTGGTCCTATTTTTTAGGCAATATTTTAGTGGGAGTTAGTGTTGCATTTTTACCGAATTGTCATTTAGTTTTGTCTCTATTTGAACATAGGGGTGTAGAGGTATTTTTGAACTAAAAAATGAGGAATCCAAAAAGGAGAAGCCCCTTAAATAATAGTATAGATAAATTTTTTGAGATAAAGGGTCCATAAGATCATTAGGTTTCAACCTTTTAATTAATGAAAATTATGAAATTATTTCAACTTTTTATGAAATAATACTCATTAAACAATACTAGCCTCATCACACGCGCTTCACGCGTGCGACTAGTCTTTTTTTTTTTTTTTGTTAGTGGTCCTATTTTGTAGAAAAAAAAATAGTGTTTTTTATTTTATATATAAAATTTTTATTTTGAAAATTTAATTTATAAGTGAATAAATCAATTTGAAAATTAATAGGAGAATGGTCCTATTTTTTAGGCAATATTTTAGTGGGAGTTAGTGTTGCATTTTTATCGGATTGTCCTAGTGTTGCATTTTTATTGGATTGTCCTTTAGTTTTGTCTCTATTTAAACATAAGGGTGTAGGAGCATTTTTGTACTAAAAAAATGAGGAATTCAAACAGGGGAAACCCCTTAAATAATAGTATAGATGAAGATCTATTTTCATAGGTGTTTTCAATTAAATTCTTAATAAAAAAAACGTCTTAGTTAAAAGTTAGTAATAGTGACTCATAAGTTTCATTGCAATGGGTAGCTTTGTTTCATTTATATCTCAAAATCATGAATAACAATGGGTTAGGATTAGTGGAGTTTTCAACCGAACCCAATTTTGATAGTGAGACTTTGAAAATTTTAAAAGGGTTTTAGAAGAGTTTGGATTTAGAATTTTAAACTTATTAAGTCCATTACAAAGAGAAGTGGTGATCTTGTTAGGTTTTATACCTTAGGTAACTAAACCAGTCAGATTATGCACTTTATAGGTCAATTTTAGGTTAAACCAACTTGTTCGACCCAATGCATAGTTATATAAACGGGTTTAGGGTTTGCAAATAAACCAATGGAATGGAATTTAAAAAAAATTAATAGGGTAATATGTAAGATAATTAGAGGGTAATATGTAAGATAATTAGAGGGTTTTTTTTTTTTTTTTTGGGGGGGGGAGGGGGGCACAATTCATCTCCTATAACTACTCTAAAAATAAGCTCACGGGTGCAATCTTGGATTCCATAAAAGATTTAAGTGTCTTCTTTGTCTCCAATTGGTTAGGGGCAAAGTAGTGTAACTCATGGTTTGACAAGTGGTATCAAAGTCAAGGCAATGGGTTTGAGTTGCGAGAGTACGTGTCTCCCTTATAATCAATTGGTTTAGAGGCGAAGTGGCAAAGCTTACAGTCCCATTGCACCAATTCATTGCCATTCCTACTAAAAATTTATCTTCTATCAACACTCAATAAAGCTAGAAAGAAAATTAAGCAATTTAAATAATTTATATTATTCCTAACTTAAGTTTTCCATCCCATGATTGTTTTTAATTATCAAACCAATATACTAATTGGTTTTAGTGTAGGAGAGATTAGAACCAGATTATTTGTGTCTGTTTATTTAGTATCACAGATTCCTATCTAAAGTTGGACCGGCCCAATGTTAAATCACCCCTTTTGTTTGCCATCCTTCTATAGTAAAGGCAAAATTGGATCCGAAACTTTCTCTATAACACTTTAGGATGATAAGAATTTGGTCGAGCTGTAACCCAAAAACTGTCCAAAGGTCAACTAAAACCCCAAAAATCTCAGCCCAAGTCTTACTAAGCTTAGCCCAAAATTTTCAGCTTAAAGGTGCATCTACCAACCTGGGTGAGTCCAATTACTAGGTCCAAACCTAGCAAGCTATCACCTTTTTATGCTGCGACCAGTGATATTGTTAAAATAGTTATGGTCCACTAGCAGAGGCAATTAATTCAAATTTATGGTCAGAAGACTCAGAACTTATGGACTTATAGATTTGAGCTCAGCTCAGCTTTACTCGTCCCAAGAAGTGGGCACAGAGATTGGTTTAGCCCACCATGCTGGATGCACTTTTTTTTTTTTTTTTTTTTTTTTTTTTTTTTTTTTTTTTTTTTTAATGTTGGACCTCTTGCGACAAGGATTAATTTCGGTTAAAATAGATCTACTAAATAATTTATATTAAATATTATAATTTTAATTAATTTTTTTTAAAAATGATACGACATTGTAATACAAGGAGATGGTCGATTGCTTCCGGCAAGTTGATTATGACAACGTTTGGGTGATGGAGAGAGAGTTGATGCACTTGGTTGTTCCAATCGGAGCCATAGATTTTGTGGATGATGCAATCGAACGGTCCCTATTGAGCTAAGGGTTTGGTGGGGTCGATTTTGATGAGATCGATGCCGCGTTGTTTGGCTTGATTGATTAAAGATTTTGGATGAAGCGTTGTGCATCCTTGGGGGAAAGAGCATAGCCTATGTGGTACATTGGAGAAGACATTTTTTTTTTTTTTTTACTTAATTTGTGTTTGGGAGGAGAGAAAGTAAGAGAGGGAAAATTCAATTCGTAAGAGTTGATTTAGAGCTCAGTTTTAGTGTTTTTGAGAATGAACGGCAGGCAGTGATTTGAGTTTTGATTTGGATATCTGTGACAGAAAGTTGTTATTGCGGAGAACAAACGAGATGCTGTTTGGATAAGTAGTAGTAGTGTTTGTTACGAGTTTGTTTGGATGATGAGAAAATGTAAGAAATGTCGAAGAGTAGGTGAAAAGTGTGATTGATTTTAGAAGGGTTTAATGGGTTTTTGTGGGTTTATTTAAATTTAAATTTTAGATGGGTTTAGTGGTTATTAGTGAATTTATCCATTTAGACTCATCTAATTAAATAACCAAATGAGTTTTTACCCATTTAACCAAAATATTCAAATGGGTTGGGTTAAGGCTTATCCAAATAAAGTGGGTAATGGGTAAATTCATGGATATGAATAAAAATTGCCACCCCTACATTGTATACATTAATAATGGAAAATTCGAGATAATTCGGAGGGTAATGACAAACTCCAATTGAGGATTTATTGATGGCAAATTTAGCCACTCATACTAATTGTGCAATCAAAGCATGCAATTGGCTATGCTCTTAAAGAACTATCAATTTCTTTTTCTCTTTATTTGTTTAGAGGCAATCAAAGCATGCATTTTGCTACGCTCTTAAAGAACTATCAATTTTTTTTTTCCTCTTTATCTGTTTAGAGAGGGTGAGAGATGGGTGAGGAGGTGTTGTCGTGTCAATTTGTGAGACCCATCATCTTGTCACAACATTTAAGATCCATAGATATGTGATCCCATCTCACATTTTCTGAGAAAGTGACTCTGCAGAATTGTTCCGTAAAATATTCTACTCAGGAGAGAGTTGGGAAGGTATTAATAGACAATTGAAATTGAAAATGGGACAAAGTTAAGTTTCTACCATTAATCTCAAAGTCAAATTTGAATCCAAAATCGAAATGATGATCATAATCATGAATCTGATCTTAGAGTCACAGTCCAAAATTCAAACATATTTTGGGCAAAGCTGGACCACTAATGACTCATGTGCGTCACTCATTTTTTTTTAAGGTGAAAGCACCTAATCGAATGGCAATGCACTTGCTTCTAGTACTAAAAAGTCGCTTTGTTGAGTATAGAAATGCGAATCTCACACAATGCGACCAATCAACATCCTAGCTTGAAATGTTAGTTCAAAAAGCCAAATATCCTATACCCTAGCTAGGTTGTTTGTTATATAAACATGCTAACTTATATTCTATGAGTCATGGGCCTATTTAGTCACAGATATAATTTGGTTTCCCATAACGATTCAATTATTTGAAACCTTAGAAGGACCACTTGCAAAATTTTGATGGGCAAGCACTTTCTGGTGGGGGCTCTTTGTGTTTCACTCCAAGTCACAATTGGCTTTGTCTTATTTATTTATTATTTATAATTCGTATGATTAAGAAAACAATAATTTAAACACTAGACATTTCAATTGAAAAAACTGAAAAGTGCTAATCAATTGGGTTACATGTTTGTAAGACTTTTCGTATAACTTGCTTTATTGGGAGGATACCAAAAACACCCTCCCCTCTCAAAAAAGAAAAAAATAAAAAATAAAAATACTACCACGTAAACATAATTTTTTCTATCATATAGCTAAATTTTATTACTCCAGTGAACCTCATTTTGTTACACCCTTCTAAGTTGTAATTCTTAAAAGGTGTGAGACACTCGTAATGTTTTTCCTCTCTGCTCTCTCATTTTCTTTTGAGTGTTATGTATTATGAATGATAGACTTATGACTTTACATGTAACTTATGGTTCTTTATCTGGTGAACCCCATTGGTCACAGCCTTCTAACCCTTTTAAAGTGTGAGACTTGTGATTGTTTTATTTTCCTCTTATTAGGTCTAGTCTCTCTCCCTCTCTCTTTCTCATTTTCTTTTTTAGTGTTATTTCTCATGCATGAATCATGGAACACTTGATTGTTTTGATGGAGCTACAGTGCTATACACTTGCAATTGTTTCCTTTTCCTTTTATTAGGTCTAGTCTCTCTCTCTCTCTCTCTCTCTCCCCCTCATTTTCTTTCCGAGTGTAATGTCTCAGGCATAAGACACTTGTACAACAAAGCCGAGTTGTATTAATTTTCCACAATACATCAAAGCCTATTGTAGACTCCATGATCTCCTATATCGAAAAAATTGACCAAACTCTTTGATTAAATTTACGTATCGTCTACGAAATAACTAATAAGTTGAAAACCACAAGATTCTATAAACTTTTTTTTTTTTTTTCTTTTCTTTGTGTTCTAGGGGGAACTCAAGTGTGATGAGGCGGTGAGTTTATATAAAGAGAGTGTGTTAGACTTATGGTTAATTGATTAAATTCACCATTTCCTAACAGTTTAAACTTTTGGGACAATCGGTAATTTAACATAGTATCAAACCAAAAAATCATGAATTCGATTCCTAGTTTCACTCTACCTCCGATTTAAAAATGTTAAATTCTCACTGTTGGGCTCTACTTATAAAGGGAAAGTTTAGGCCCACAGGTAAGGGGGGAATGTTAGACTTATGGTTAAGTGATTAAATTCATTATTTTCTAACAACACTCAAATTTGAAAGGGAAGAGACTCAATTAATGCAAAATTATCAAAACGTGTGATTGAATGCTAATAGTAAAGGTTGTCTGGAGCTAGATGTTTATCACTTTATCCATTCCCCAAAGTGACAAATGTTGTCAACTATTAAAACAACTCCAATATTAACTAGGGCACAAATTCATGTAAATAAAATACAGTCGATGGTCATAATCGATGAGGTCATGTATTACATAATTCAGACTAAGAAGAACTAGAACCCATGAGAACAAGACAAGACTGAGAAAATTCTTTCCAGCTTTTCTTTGCTTGATTAGACAAAATTAATAATCATGCTTGTCATTCACCTGAATAATATATGTACTTACTATACCCCAACTTTAATGCTTCACATTCACTTAATCTCACTGTACCTAATCAACAATACTAGAGATATGGAGTAAAGACCTTGGGAATTATCCATTATATATGCTAGCATGACGGTGGCATGACAATGGTGTTCATTATTAGGGAAATTTTTTTTTAATTCATATAGTTTGAAAGTGTATCAAATCAAACTCTATAATATCAACAAAAAGTTAAAAAAAAAAAAAAAAATTCTAATCTTAACCCAGTTAAGTGGAACTATATTGTATTTGGGGTTTAATATAGATTGTGAGTCTAATTTGTTCTCTTAAACTAGAAGCTTTAAAATATAATTTTTTCCAAATATTTATAATAAACTGACGACTCAATAAAGCTATTGACATATCTTATGGCATGGAATGTGAATTGTGTCTCAATTACTTTTGTTGATTTCTCTAAGAAAAGGTATAGCTAGCCTGAATTTTATATTTTAAAAAATAATATTCAACTTGAAAGCTAGCTAGAGACTTCACTTTCATGACCCGACTTTGTGGATGTTATTGATAATGGGATTACTTTTCAGATAGTATGTACTTCACACTCCATCCAAGTTTCTTTATCATGAATCTTGAAAATCGGTAGCATTCTCTCAATGAATAGAACTAAGATTCAAATTTTCCTTCTTCACTTGTTGTAAGAGGAAAAAAAATAATTATTTAGGGTGTGTTTGGATACCGCTTATTTTACTGAAAACTGAAAAAAAAAAATTCCAAATTACTGTTCGCACCAAAAACACTGTTCATTTGCCTATTTGCACTGTTCATGTCCCATGAACAATGCAATAGGCACTGGTAAAAAAAAAAAGCCAAAAATGCCAAACGTGGACGCGTTGGACGTGATCCAAACGGGTACTTAATTATAAAATCGATAAAATTTTTTTTTCCTAAACTATTTTGATGGGTAAGAAAAATAGACAAGATTCATTATTTAGTTATCTCTTGGACTGTATTCATAAAAATAAATAAATAAATAACCCCAAAACAAAAAGAAAACAAAACTCTTGGATTGTTATGGTCACCAATTCAATGTTCTTTTGACACATAAATATGCACACACCATCATTTGATGGTATAGGTCTCACAATTGTTTAATCCATTTAATTAAGCTCAATATTAGTTTTATTATTATTAGTTGCCTCTAAAGTTGTGCTTGTAAGTGAGATGTCCATTACACTAGAGAGTCTCTAATGGCACCTTTACCTACTTCCATGTTTGTCTCCTCCTTTTTTTCTTGAAAAAACACCTCACTAGCCACTACCTTACTATGAACCCTTTTCACTTCTTGCTTTATATAATAAAATTTCTTTTAGAATGTGATGTCAAGTGTGGATTACAAAATTGACTCCTCCAAGATACACCATTGTAATTTCAAAAGGACACTCCAAACTGTATCTTTCTTTTTATGGCTAGCATGCTATAATGTTATTTTTATTTTGTTTAAAATTGTCTTCTTCTACTCACATCATTATCAGAACTTCAGTGGAGTGGAATGCCAAGTCAATCGGCCGCATCCAAAATATATATTATTAAGCATATGATAGCAAGACCATCCAGCCATAAAGTAAATAACATATATGGTTGGACCAAAAAAATAATAATAATGTTGTCACAAAATACATTTATAATGCAGTAATATTAATGCTGATGGCCCTATGTTCACTTTTGCTAGCTGTGCATGCCACATTTCACACTTCATTTGGTTCAGAATTGCAATTTATATATGAGGTTAAGGTTGTCCACTCTTGGCAAGAGCCAATTTTTTTTTTTTTTTGGTTAAAGGGATAATATATTAAAAGAAACACTAGCCAACCACAGCAATAAGTCTATTACAAGAGGTTGCTGCCCTATCAAGAGCAAGCAAATTCACCACCACATCCGGTGGACTATCAAAAGAAATAAACATAGCAAAAAACTTGGCCCCTAATTTAGCAAGTGCATCAGCACATTGGTTGGCCTCTCTGTACACATGCTCAATCTGAGTCCTGGGAAAGGTCCTCAGCAAGGTCCTACAATCAGATAAAAGAGGTTCCAAAGCAAGGTTAGCAACATAATTATTCATCAAATGGACAATGGCTAAAGCATCTATTTGAATAATAAGACTCTTAATTCCTAGAGAGGAGGCCAGATTCAACCCATCCCGAAGCGCCCAAAGCTCCGCTACACAACTAGTAGTACAACCCACTCCCCTCGCAAAACCTTTAAGCCAACAACCTTCAATGTTACGGAGCAGCCCACCATAACCAGCTTTGCCAGGATTACCCACTGTCGACCCATCAGTATTGAGGGTAGTCCACCCCACCGGAGGTCTCTTCCAAGCCACTTGAACAATTGCTTTGCAAGGGGCTGATTTGCTGCCAAGGCCAATAGCAAAAACCTCAGCCCCTTTCTTCACACAAGAGCCAACCAGATTCGACTCTACAACACCGGTTCTAAAAATGAATGCATTTCTTTGCAGCCATAGAAGCCAAATTCCCATAGGGAAAAGGACCTCCCAAGGTAAACCCAAGTGATTAGAGCTGAAGGCGTTAACAGCATTAGCCTTAAGCCAGTCAAGAAGAGGTAAGGAAAAAGAGTTGAGGAGAGGATGAGGGACACCAAGCTTAGTCCAGAATAGCTTAGCATGTTTACAATCTCGTAGCACATGAGAGATGGATTCAGGAAATTCCATACACAGCGGGCAACGAGTGTCAAGAGTGAAACCTCTTGAACCTAAGACTTCACAAGTAGGAATACTGTTGTGGCCAACCAGCCAAAGGAAAAAAATGATTCGAGGACTCGACTTAATTTTCCAAATCCAAGAAATAGGAGAAGTACAAAGGTTCAAAGGATTTAACCCTTTAGCCAAAATATAAGCAGCACTAAGAGAGAAATCACCATTTTTTGAGAAAGCCCAAACAGAAGAGTCTTGAAGCTCAGCATTATTCGCAAAAGGGGTGGCAGAAATGGCTTGAATGATAAAATCAGGGAGTTGCAAAGAGAGGTTAGCCACCCCAAGCTCTTTCACATCCCAAATAGTAAGAGCAGCCTCTTGACAAGACAAGGGACCTTCAATAAGACTTCTGATAGGTCCCAAAGGAAGCCAAAAATCATTCCAAAAGTTCACAGACCGTCCATTAAAGATTGTCCATTTAAGGCCTTTCAAAAAAATCGGGCCTCCTTTCCTACACGCTGCCCAAATACTCAAACAATTCTTTTTCCGACCAACAAAGGAGCCAGACAAGTATTTCTTGATGAGGGTTTTAGCCCACAGGGCCTCGGGATTATTAGCTATTCTCCAACAAAGCTTGGCAAGTAAAGCTTCATTTCTAGCTCTCATTTGGAAAATGCCCAGACCATCATTCTGTTTAGGAAGGGTAACAACATTCCAGTTAACAAGATGTAACTTCTGCTTCTCTTGGGTTGATCCCCAAAGAAAATCTCTGTTGAGCTTGTTTATAGTGGAACAAGTCTTAATAGGAAGTACATGGCATTGCATATAATAGTTAGGAATAATGGAAGAAGCGGACTTGATTAAGACAAGCCTACTTGCCGGGGAAAGCACTTTTGCCTTCCACCCAGCAAGTTTAGATTGGACTTTATCAATAACAAAGTTGAAAGCATTACAATTCCAACCCTTATGAAAAATAGGGAACCCAAGATATCTACCAATCTCACTAGTGGCAGAAATACCCAGCTTGTTGCAAATAGAGAGTTTTGAATGGGCATCCACATTACGAGAAAAAACAACACGAGACTTACTTTTGCTGATTTTCTGCCCAGAAATCTCACAAAACTTGTCCAAGACACCTAAGATGGCCTCACTATTTTTGGCATTTGCCTTGGCAAATAGGAGAAGATCATCTGCAAAAAAAAAAAAAATGCGAGAACCTAGGTCCGCTTTGAGAAGCTTTCATGGTAGTCCAGTCTTTACTTTCACAGCTCTTGGAGATAAGAGAGCTTAAGTATTCCATGCAAAGAAGGAAGATGTAGGGTGACATAGGGTCACCTTGTCTAATGCCTCTTGAGGGGTAGAAAGCTTCAAATTTATTGCCATTAAAAAGAATGGAGGTAGAGGTTGTAGAGATGCAGCTAAGAATAAGCTCAGAAACATTCTTTGGAAAACCAAAATGATCCAAGACCATTCTAACAAAGCTCCACTCTAATCTATCATAGGCTTTTTCAAGGTCTATTTTAATCACCATAAAACCTTCCCTTCCTTTTCTCCTTTTAAGGGAGTGAATGAGTTCTTGAGCTATAATGACATTGTCAGAGCTTCTTCTCCCTGCCACAAAGGCAGCTTGAAGAGGGGAGACAAGGGTAGGAATGAGGTGCCTTAGTCTTTGAACAAGAATTTTTGACAGAATCTTATATATAGAGTTGCAAAGACTAATGGGCCTAAAATGGCCAATAGAGGTCGGGCCATCCTGTTTGGGAATGAGAGCTATCAAGGTTTGATTGAGATAGTGGGGTACTTTCCTATCTTGAAAAATTTGCTTGATTTCATGCTTCACAGAAGCACCAACATTACCCTGAAACCTTTGGTAGAAGCCGGCATGAATACCATCAGGCCCAGGAGCTTTGAAAGGTTTCATGGCAAACAGGGCATTAGTTATCTCCAAATCAGAGGGAGGTAGACTAAGAGCTTCAGCATCAGCCAGGCCTAACTTGACACACCAATCCGGATCAACAAGAGAGGAAAACCTACTAGAAACCATCTCGGTTTGATATAAGGACTTAAACCCATCCAGAAACAGACTTTGGACTTCCTCCAAATCATGGATTAAAACCCCATTTACATTTTCAATACATGTAATCTTATTAAAGCTTCTTCTAACCAGAGTAGTTAAATGGAAAAAGGAGGTGTTTCTTTCCCCATGAGCAATCCAATTGGACCTAGCCTTCATAGCCTAAAGATCCTCTTCCCATTGAAAGATTTGATTAAACTCCTCCGAGAGTTGGGCTTGGAGATTCAAAAGAAAAGATCTAGGATGATTAGCAATAGCTCTCTGGACACCTAAAAGATGAGCGAGGGTACGTCTCTTATTAGCAAAAACATTCCCAAAGTCTCCTTGTTCCAAGCTTTAATTTTGACAGTAAAATCATCTACAACCCCTGAGAGGTTGAAGTCCTTACCCTCCCAAGCTTCATTAACAACTCTAGGGAAATCCTGATGGCTCATCCACATGGGTTGAAACCAGAAAGGTCTCTCAGAGCAAGAGGGAGGAGGGGGGGGGGGGAAGGTTTAAAAGAAGAGGACAATGGTCAGAGTTAACCCGAGCTAAGTGAGAGACATTGGCTTCCTGAAAAAGAGACTTCCAACTAGAATTGGCCCAACATCTGTCTAATCTAAGTTGAATTAGGTCCGCCAAACCCCTCTTATTAGTCCAAGTGTACTTAGGCCCAGAAAACCCCAAGTCAAGCATGCCACAACAATTCATACAGTCCACATACGGTCTAATTCTATTTTGACTAACAGGATTACCCCCAAATTTCTCCTGTTCATTCACTACTTCATTAAAATCTCCCATTAAGGCCCAAGGAAGATTATGAAGGCCCGCAAGGAATTTCAGATTTTCCCATAAAATAAGTCTCTCACTAAACCTGGGACTAGCATAAATAGCACTAAGAATCCAAGAAAAAGAATGAGAACTAACCTGGATAAGAGCATGAATCTCTTGCTCTGTAGTGGACAACACTTCCACATTCACCAGATCAGACCACTAGAGAAGCCAAATACCTCCAGCGAAACCAATGGTATCTGAGCATACAGCTCCATCAAAAGGAAGAGAGGCCATAATACCTTTAGCTCTATCCCCACTCAAGCGAGTTTCCGTAATAACCATGATAATAGGATGATGCCAATTCACAAGATCCATAACAGTTTGTCTGAAGGAGGGCTTAAGTGCACCTCTACAATTCCAAATTAGAACATTCATAATGACAAAAGGATTGGTGGGGGGATCAAAACAGATAGGAGAAGAGCTATCGCCTATATCTCTCAAGCTCCATGCTTGCTTCAGTAGAGTCTTTGCTCTTATCTTCTTTGAGAACAGAGTTACCGAGTGTTTCTAAACTCCCAGATTCCATTTTGTGCACTTAACCAGAATCGTGTGCTTGATCTTGGGAGCAGAGAACTGGAGGAGCTTCACCCTGTGGATATTCCCCAGCGTTGTACACTTTACTGGCCTCTCCACCAAAATTCTTTCTCTTTGTGATCACGGGTTCGAGCAGGTCCACTTCCATTTCGCAAAGAGAGAGTTCCGAGAGGGGTAGATTTGAAAGCCTCACGGACGGATTGGAGCTGTTTTGGGGAATGGGTGGGAGGGCTGGATGATCGGTGACGAAACGCCACCAAGGATTCGGAGTCAAGATCCATGCCACATCCGTTATCAGTAACGACCCCAGCTGACTGCTTGTCTCGGTTAAGGGGAAAATGTTCAACCAAGCCTCCATCAGCTCCTTCTCGAACCACCCCATGATATGGGTAGGGTCCTTGCGAATCATGTTGATTGTGTCGTCCCCCAGGGGGATTATCTTGTTTCGGTAAAACATTGCCCAACGTTCCTGAGGTGGGTTTATGGTTGAAGGAAGAAAAGGGAGGGGTGGGTAAAGTTTAGGTAGTATGAGAGGATGAGGAGGAGGGTTGAGCAGAAGAAAGATTAGCTCCAGCTGAAAAATTAAAGGCTTCAGAAGAAAGATTCGAAAAAATCTGGGGATTAACACCAAAAGCTTGGGTCGGGTTGCCTCTAGAATTGGCGCTCCTTCCCTTGGAACTCACAAGTTTTCCGTTGCCAAGCTTTCTAGGATTTGCTTTTTTGGACTTGTCAGCAGGGATTGTGACCGGTTTGATTGTGGGGCCCAAGATTTTCCTTTTTCCTTCCCTACAGGTAGGTTGGACATCAGCCAAAGACTCAACAATATTATTCATGTCTTTAGAAAAGACAACATTACAAGATACATTTTTCAAAGGTATACTGTGGGGTACTTGGCATGCTTTGCCTTTCCTTCTGCTCACCACCATCCACTCCCCATACATCTTGTCACCAAAAGTAGAGCTTGGGCTAGTGGATTTGACATCAGAGCCTTGGGAAGGAGAAGCATTCTCAAGACTGGATTGTTGAGAATCCTGGGTAGGTTACTCTCTGATCGTGTAAGCGCAAGACTCCTTACGATGACCCATACGCCCACAAGCAAAACACAAAGAATTCAAACCTTCATATTGCACCTTTTGGGCCATTTTACCAATTTGAATAGAGTTAATCAGAGGTTTATCAAGATTAACTTGAACACATAGCCTAGCAAAACGACCTCTAACATTTGAAGCCGTGTGGGCATCGATGCGTAGAACCGGACCTATAGCTTGTCCAATCTTTAAAATGACACTTGGCTCATAGAATTCAATGGGAAGCTTCAGCAGCCTTATCCAAACTGCCACCGAAGAGAGCGAGGTAGTTGAGGCTTTAAAACCCGGTTCCCATTGGCGAATAGCAAGAAATTGCTGGCCAATGAACCATGGCCCACCCGGCAAATGCACATAAATGTGTTTTCTACTTGTATCTAGCTTATTACTTCTACCTTTTTCTCTGGACCATACATTGCTAGCTCTAGATTAGGTATTAGGTTTTGTTGTTCTCTTATAGGCTCCTAAAGATTTCCGAAATCCTTTTAGAAGAACATGGATGTCCACTCATCACGAGACTCTCTCTCACGTTACACATGCATAGATTGAGGAAGAAATTTTTTTCACCACAGATTAGAAATAAGTAAGCTATACATCAGACAATAATAAAACTCTTAAGACACTAAAAATTAGAGAGTTACATTTAAAAGAGACAATATTGATGGGTCATTACCTTGTAAGAGATGTATGAAATATTTATTTTATTTCTTTTTTTTTTTTATCATACCTATTATTGTTTTAAGTACGGTCTTACAAGACATATGAGAGTGAAACCCCATAGCTTAATTTTTAAAAAATTCACTTGATTTGTAATTTTTAAAAATATATATACTAAAAGAAAGGATGCTACGGAAAGCAGTCATATTGGGAAAAGATTAGAATAAAATGGGCATATAGGAGTTGTATATCTTAATGGCGTAAATGCACTTTTGGTCCCTACATTTTGAACTTTTTCTATTTTAGTCCTTACATTTTATTTTTACCATTTTTAGTCTCTAAACCAATTAACGCGTGATATTTAAGTTCTTACTATCAGCCAACTAACGGGAAAAGCTGAGGTGGCAGACGGAACACCCTATTAGTTGACGTGGCGTTAATGTGGCGATTAAAATATTATTTGGCATTTTTATATGCCACATCAGCATTTTAATTTTAATTTTTTTATTTATAAAAAGCCATGTCAGACAATTTAAACCAAAATAGAAAATAAATTAAAAAACAAAACTTAAATTTTTTTTTAACCTTCATTATTTTTTCATAAGAACTGAAGTTGTTCTTCGTGTTCTTCCTAAATCCATGAAATAAACCAATCTCCAACAAACCCCAAATCCAAATCCAGCAACCAAATCTACTCCATTAAATCCAGAAAAACAAGAAATAAATCCAAGAAACCAAACCAAATCATAAATAAATCGAAGAAATAAACTCATAAACTTAGTAACCAATTCAATCTCTAGCAAACCCATAAACCCAGAATTTTTCTTCAGAAACAAACACAAAAAAACCCCTCCCTTGATCCTCCTAGCGAGCTGAATATCCTTGGGCATGATGGTGACTCTTTTCGCATGAATAGCACAGAGATTGGTGTCCTCAAAGAGTCCCACAAGGTAAGCCTCAGTGGCCTCTTGTAGCGTAGCCACGGCGGAGCGCTGGAATCAGAGATCGATCTTGAAATCCTGAGCGATTTCACGAACCAAGCGCTGGAATGGGAGCTTTCGGATCAGGAGCTTGGTACTCTTCTGGTACTTTCGGATCTCACAGAGAGTAATGGTCCCTGGCATGAACCTATGGG
Organism: Quercus lobata; assembly: GCF_001633185.2. Lineage (NCBI taxonomy): Eukaryota > Viridiplantae > Streptophyta > Magnoliopsida > Fagales > Fagaceae > Quercus > Quercus lobata. Next base: position 33,468,538 of record NC_044910.1, on the reverse strand, counting down.
GCTTCTTCGCTCCTCAGGTGGCTGGAGTGGACTTCCGAGTAGCCTTGGTGGCCAACTGCTTCCTCGGTGCCTTGCCACCAGTGGATTTGCGAGTGGTTTGCTTGGTATGAGCCATTGGAGTTGGAGAATTAGGGTTAGGGTTTCGGAGATTGAAACTATGAATTGGATTTCGATTTGAAATTTTGAGAATGTGTGAGAGAAATGGGATTGGAGGGAGGGGATTTATACAAAGAGATTGAAATTTTGGGAGGGAGAGGAGGTTGATCGTGGACATTGATTTGCAAAGAATTTTGGGCGATTGTTGTGTATAGAGTAAGCAGGACGTGGCTTTTAAAGCACGAACTAGTTGGGTTAGATTCAGAACGTGGAGTTGTTAGTTTTTATGGGTTTTTTTTGTGTGTTTGATGGAGTAGATTTGGTTGTTGGAGATTGGTTTATTTCATGGATTTAGGAAGAACACGAAGAACAACTTCAGTTCTTACAAAAAAATAATGAAAGTAAAAAAAAAAAAAAAAATTTAAGTTTTGTTTTTTAATTTATTTTCTTTTTTGGTTTAAATTGTCTGACCTAGTTTTTTTTTTTATAAAAAATTAAAATTCTGATGTGGCATATAAAAATGCTAGATAATATTTTTAAAATAATATTTTAATCCCCACATCAGTGCCACATCAGCGCCATGTCAGCTAATAGGGTGTTCCGTCTGCCACCTCAGCTTTTCTCATTAGTTGGCTGACAATAAGGACTTAAATGTCACGCATTAATTGGTTTATGGACTAAAAGTGGTAAAAATAAAATGTAGGGACCAAAATGAAAAAAGTGCAAAATGTAGGGACTAAAAATGCATTTACGCCTATCTTAATACTTGACATGGTCTTTGGAGCTAGATATTTAAGCCTACATATTTTTCACTTTTTCAGTTTTTTGACACTCTAAATTCACATTTTAAAAAAAAATGCATATGGCCATGGGTATTTAAATTTTATTAAAATAAATATTTAGACATTAATATTTTAGCATGTGAGAATGTTATCTTGATTAATTTGGTTTAAAATATAATGCCAATAGAGAGAATAATTGTCTTAATTTTCTTAATATCATGTAATCTAAAAAAATAAAATTCATGAAACAAGTATATAGCTCAACAAAACAATCAAAATATAAAGTTATTGGGATAATACAATAATACTACAAGGTTGATCAAATATAAAGTTTTTGCCTTAATCAAATTTCATCTTTACAACTTTCACAGTTATCATCTGTATCATACAGATGTCACTGTGACCATGGCAACAAGATTTGTCAAGAAATACTAAAAGAGGCAACGGTAGTACTGTATCATTGACTTTAGATCTTTCAATATTGCTTTTTTGGGAACTAGGGAGTTCATTATTACTAAGATGAAATTACAATGTTACAGCGTGCAGTACCACTGTCTTCCACAATACAAGCCAAAATCATTAAAGCATCAACTATAGGGACTTCTTTAAGATGCCAAAATCTTCTTGTTGATCGGAGTTATGTCTTGCCAAAATATCTACACATGCACCAGTTTGATGGAGGTGGCTAAAACCCTACCTTCTTTTGTTTTTGATAAACACCCCTACTTTCTTTTGTTGAGTTTCATACACTTGATCACCAATTAGTATTGAATGTTATGGTTTGGAATTATTAGGTGTTTTGAGAGTATATAAATTTTAACTATTAATTGTTGCCTAAATAATAAACACATGTTATAGTGCATTTCCTATGGAGGCATTATATACAAAAATTGTTCTTAAGTCAACTTTGTCCCTTTAACAAACCTAAAGAAGTTGTTGCAATAACTATCCTAAATTTTTTTAGATATTGTTAAAACTTTCTTTGAGTGTGTGTTGGGGGAGGATTGAGGAAGAAGGGGGATGCATGACTACTTATATTTCCTTTCTCCTAACACATTTTTTTTCTCTACACTCCCACATTGATTTGTCACATTCTTCTATTCAATTAAAGTACAATTGTCTGCCTAACAAAATTATTATAGGTTGAGTTTGAATTTAAGGATTTGAAAAAACATATGTTAGTCTATGATGATGTAAATTTTAGAGAGATTTTAATCATGGAAAAAAAATTTGTAATAGTCATCTCAAATCCACATATTAATAAAACTCAATGTTTCATATACAATAATAAAAAATAAACTCTATCATTTCTTACATTCTTCAAGTCACTTAAATTGAAAACTGAAATTCAAATGCTTATCATTAAATTCCTTTATCCAAACAAACCAATCAACACTTTTTGAATTTATTACTCCTCCTCACAAGACCTAATTGGTACAAGGTAATCAAATGATTTTTTTTTTCAATAATATTTTCTTTTGATTATTAATTTCTTATACCTAGCCACCCCCTATATCCTGACCAATAATGAGAGAAAATTATACAATCTCTAATTATCTTACAATAAGTGCAAATAAAGTTGTTTTTTTAAATCAATGTGTTATGTTTTAGATTGACAAATTTCATGATATTGTAATAAGTATCGAGTTTGCATAGTATTTTCAAATGTCCAAAATTAAAGGTACAAGATGTAGCTCAAAGAAGACGGACAAAATGGGCTTCTGCCCTTTTTGGGCAAATTAATTAGCTTTATACCATCTTTCCCAAACTAAATAGGGAAATGTCCCTCTTTTAAAACTCAATTTATGATAAATCGAGTTAGACCCTATAGTGGCGTTTTAATGAGCCTATAGTGACGTTTTTTAAGACCTATAGTGACGTTTTTTTAACTCGACCTCAATGAAATCGAGTTATAGGTTAAAAAAATTGCCTATAACTCGATTTTATTGAAGTCGAGTTAAAAAACGTCACTATAGGTCTTAAAAACGTCACTATAGGCTCATTAAAACGCCACTATAGGGCTTCAGAAAGTTTTTTTTTTTAACTCGATTTATTCAGAATTTTTTTTTTCTAACTCGATTTATCATAAATCAAGTTTTAAAAGAGGGACATTTCCCTATTTAGTTTGGGAAAGGGGGTATAAAGCTAATTAATTTGCTTGAAAAGGGCAAAAGCCCATTTTGTCCCAAAGAAGACTTTCAATCAAGATTTCAATTGCCTTTCGATTGCTTCTCAATCAATTGAAATAGGATTTTTTTTTTATTGAAGTCGGCTGCCTAAGTTTTCATGTCCGACATGCACAATATGTTAAAAAACACTTTATTAACAAGTCTTCACAAGGTTTGAGAGGTCACAATCGTGCAATTTATAGAGAGAATCAAAACCTAGAGTTCAATCAACCCTTGAGGTCAAGTAGTGAATTTTCACAATAGTATTGCCGCCTAGGTGATCAAGAGTGAAGTCATAGAACTAATCAATCTAGTGTATCACAACAGTATTTAAATTTTCAAGGAGGTTCCTTCGAGTCAATTAGATGTTTTAGTCATGAACTTGGACAAGTTGTTCATGAAGGGGTACATGTAAAAGAGTTCAGAAGTTTTGAAGGTATTGTGGGTCACATTAGCAAGTTTAACTACTTGGTAGTGTCCAGGGTCAAAAGTTTGAATTAGATTGTAACTTCTCTTCCTATAGTGAATTTCCTTAATTGGGCTAGGTTATTCTCAAATTGTTTTTGCTTTTTTAGTTTTATTTTGTTTTTCTTCTTCATTGGTTTTTCACTTTGTTATCAAATATGTGGGAAAAAATTGGCCTTTGCCCTTTTAAAAAAAACAATCTAGCATTTTGTCCCATTTCTAAAACTAATTAGGAAAATGCCCATATTTTGAAACTCGATTTTTTGAAAATCGAGTTAAGTCCTATAGTGGTATTTTTAAGGAGCTTATAGTGACATTTTAAGGACATATAGTGGCATTTTGTAATTCGAGCTTTTTGAACTCGAGTTATAGGTAAAACAAAGAAAAAAAATTGCATGTAAATCGACTTCATGGAGATCGAGTTACAAAACGCCATTATAGGTCCTTAAAACGTCACTATAGGCTCCTTAAAACACCACTATAGGGCTTTAGAATTTTTTTTTTTTTTTTTTTTTTTTATAACTCGATTTTGAGAAAATCAAGTTTCAAAGAGGGGCATTTCCCTAATTAGTTTGGGAAAGAGAGCAAAATGTTGGATTTTTTTTTTTTTTGAAAGTGGCATTTGCCCATTTTCTCCCAAATATGTGTGTGTATTGTTTATTATTTTATTTTTATTTGGTATTTGCTTGGCTGAGATTTGCTAATTTAAATTGTAATTACTTAATTGGCTTAATTTAGTAAAAATTAATTAATCCTTTACATAATTAACAAAGGGATCTATTCAAAAAATTTCACAATGACCTCATAACTTGGAGTTTTCCTTTTTTTTCAATAAACAAAATTTGTGATTGAAAGGATAATAATTGAAAAGATTCTTTTACTCTCTCCTTATTTTAAGACAAGAGAAGCATCTATGACCTCCACAAAGGGAAGTGGAGTTGGAAAGAGACATAGGGGAAGTGGGTCTAGTAAAAACGACAATCAATACAATCATGAAGTTCTTAAAACCTTACGCATCACTCTCTTGAACAACAATATATGAAGGTGAAGAAAGAATCAAAAGCTACAAGAAAATGCATGAGCCACAAAACCTTGGACACCTAGCTCCTAGCTTGTGCTTCACTGCTTTGTATGCCCCAGTACTGCTCTCCTAGGGACCTTGCAGCAAATATATATATATATATATATATTTTTTTTTTTGAAGCATCCAATCCAAACAACTTTAACACTTGTTAGGAATTCGTTGAAAGAATGGCATTTTTCCACTGATTAGATGTTGAGGGAAAGTCTAAGTTACACTTAGGGTGGTTTAAAATGCTTGTGGACGTAAAATAGTAAAATTAATTCAACTTTTTTTAGTTGGTCTCATCAATGCTTTTATGACTGAAGATTGTGAAGGATTTCATTTTACGTTATTCAATTTTATAAAACTCAAATCAAATTAAAAAAATTCGAGACTCACAATCATAGAAAATTAAGCATAACAATATGATAAAGTGCCTTGTGACTTCTCCAGTGAAAGAGAACTTGGGTCCAATACAATAAAACACACACACACACCAACAATTTGATCTGTCTCTTACTAAAGCTCCAATGTTAAATAACATAGTTGGTAGCGTAAGATTTTGAGGAACACAACCAACACATATGCTATACCTGAATAAACTACGAACAATACATGCACGTGCTTACACATGCAGGGCACATGGCCTATATAGGTTTTCATTTTTATGCTCATTTTTTTCAATACAACTCTTGATGGGATATATTACTCTAATCTTATCTTTAGAAAAAATGAGATATATGATTTTGTCTAATGTTAATATTTATAATGAACGTCCATCCGTCATGAATCATGTTTAAAACGGTACACTTTACTTCAAATCAAAATAAAATGCAAATCCAATACAAATAAAACGTACTAAGATTCTCAACTAAAAATGAGTATAACATGCTATTGACCGAATCACATTTAACTCGTTTTAATTTAAAAGAAATTGAAAAAAAAAAAAAAATGAAAGCTATAGGTTCTCATTTTCATGCTCCTTTTTTTTCAAGACAACTCTTGATAGGATACGTTACTCTAATCTTATCTCTAGAAAAAATGAGATATGAGATTTTGTCTAATGTTAATATTTATAATGAACATCCATCCATAATGAATCATGTTTAAAACAGTACACTTTACTTCAAATTAAAGTAAGATGTAAATTTAACAGAAATAAAACATACCAAGATTCTCAATTAAAAATGAGTATAATATGCTATTAACCGACTCATATTTGTTAAATATTAGCAACGAGATGTGTTATACCATGTTGTGTATGCTAGAATGGATGCGGAAGAGGAAGCATAGAGGAGGAACACTGAGAACACAAGGGTTACGTGGTTCAGCTTTACGGCCTACATCCACGGAGGAATCCCTTAAGGGCTACATCTTTATTGTATGAGAGTGTAGTATAATAACCTGTGTTACAATGAACCCTAACATGAGTATATATAGGCGACTAAACCCTAGACTACTAGTACAAGTAGGAATGGGCTTGGGCCTATTACATTGGGCTAATATGTCAAATATATATCTCTAACACCCTCCCTCAAACTCAAGGCGGAAGCTCGATGAAGACTTGAGGTTGGATAAACATGAGAAGATCACTTGGAGATGCCTTAAAGAATGCCTTTGAAGAAACCACAATGAAGAATGTGCCAAATGTCCAATTTCGGAGCTTTAAATGAAGAAATGGAGGCCAAAATCGGAATCTACGCGAAAAACTGAGCAAGATAAGCCCTTTTGGAAATTTTGACTTTCGGTCCAAAGTCTACGCAAAAAGTCAAAGTCAACTGGTCCAGAGTCAAAGTCAACAGTCAAAGTGCTCACAGGTCAGATCCGGGTGGTCCGGGTTGGGTCGGTCCGGTCAACGGTCAGCTAGGTGACGTGGTGTTGACGAGATGACACTGCTGACGTGGCTGATGACATGTCGCTGACGTGGACGTGCTTGCGTGGTTGCTGACGTGGAGTGATGACGTCATCCGCTGACGTCAGATGACATCAGCAATAGTTTTCCGGCGCGTGGAATGCATGTGATAGCGTTACCGGCGCGTGGAGGAGAAGCCAGAAATCCTGGAAGCGCGTGAGAGCGCGTGTTATCTCAGATGAGGGCCGGAATCGTAGGTTTCGTAGATCGGCGGACGAGGAGGCCGACAGGGCGGCGCGTGCGCCCAGAAGACGATCTAGAAGTAAGGATTCTATGGCGGCGCGTGGGAGATTTTCCAGAGGCTACGGAGGCGCGTGGAGGCTCGTGGCAAGGCTTCGGGTGACCGGATTTCTGGGTTTTGGTCGCAGGAGATCTTGGAGCACGTCTGTGGTGTTGGTTTCATCAGGCGAAGCTTGAAGTTGCATAGATCTGAGATTGATGTCACGGGTTTGCTTGAGTTTGTGGATCTTGAACACGGCAGTGAGCCGTGGCGGCTGCGAGATGCCGTGAAGTCTAGATCCAGCAGACAAGCATATGTGACTTCTGATGGTGATGTGCACATGAGAATCTTCTTTGTTGTGTAGAGATGTTTGTTTGATGCCAAGAACGAAGTTTGGCTCTGATACCATGTTAAATATTAGTAACGAGATGTGTTATACCATGTTGTGTATGCTAGAATGGATGCGGAAGAGGAAGCATAGAGGAGGAACACTGAGAACACAAGGGTTACGTGGTTCAGCTTTACGACCTACATCCACGGAGGAATCCCTTAAGGGCTACATCTTTATTGTATGAGAGTGTAGTACAATAACCTGTGTTACAATGAACCCTAACATGAGTATATATAAGCGACTAAACCCTAGATTACTAGTACAAGTAGGAATGGGTTTGGGCCTATTATATTGGGCTAATATGTCTAATATAGTACAAGTAGGAATGGGCTTGGGCCTATTACATTGGACTAATATGTCTAATATATATTTCTAATAATATTTAACTCGTTTTAATTTAAGAAATTGAAAAAAAAAAAAATGAAACTAAATTCTTAGTAGGCAGAGTTTCATCTTAAAGGGATTAACTTCTTCCACCTCTTCATCTTTGTCTTCTTCTATTCAGCATATTTGTTTAGGAAAAAAAATAAAAATAAAATTGTCGTAAAATTTCAGACAACAACATTTGTGATTAAGACACATTAACATGCATTTTCTGTACGAGCAGCCATTCATGAATAATAAGGACAGTCGGGAAAGAGTAATTCTGGTGGTTGTGCAAATGGTTGTCACTAGAATTTTCCGCCGGGAAATGAGAACCAGATTTTTTTTTTGACAATCTTGTGCCACAGGTGACAGGTTCAGAGTTGTAGGATTCATAACCTGTCAATTTCTCAGTGGTTATGCACTTATAATATATATTATATATTATATATTATATATTCCCTTTGGTTTTTCCTTTTTCACTTTCGCTGATAATGATAAAAAGATCCAACGGACAATATGGAACTCTCTTGAGAATCATATACTACATCAGTTTTGTACGGCCTTTAACAGTTGTACTAGCCTTGAAGTTTGCATAAACCTAGACCATCTAATACCGCAAGAATATGAACAAGGCTAACACATACTAGGCTGTTGAATAAGAGGCATCAAGATGCCCGTGACATGTACACGTACAAAGTACATTCACTATATTTTCCACCCCTATTAAATGGAAAAATTATAATAAAAAATTTTAGTAACAAAAATTATATCACAATTATTTATAATAGATTCTAGTTAGTTTAATTTGTAAAATTTTTTATTATTAAATAAAATTTTGAGTTTTATTCCTGCAAAAAAAAGAAAAAAAAAAAGAAGAAGATACAATTATCTATCTATCTGATTATAAGTAGAGAAGAAAAAGTGATTAATTTACGTAAAATTAACAAACAGTCAATTATAGTCTGTCACGTAAAATAATTGTGACAAAAATCATAACCTCTCTTATGTTTACACAGCTACCAAAACTTACATGGTAGAATCACAACCTCTCCCATGTTTAATCTCACTTGAACTCATCACAATAAAAATTGGAGAGATCCGTGTGAAATTTTCTATCAAATATTTGATATTTTAGACTTTTTGATTTATTATCTACCATTAACAAATTATTATCTTAAACAACTATAAAATGTACTTTGAAAAGTGTTGTGTATAGGTCTATTTGCAAAGGAATTTGGCCATACCGTCCATGGCACTAATTAAGATGCCAAACTCAACAAATTTGGCAGTTATAGCAATAAATGGAGCCTATAATTTAGATCTTAAATTTAATACCTACTTTGTTTTATGCATCAACAGTGACGAGTGTGACAATGACAAGACCGTGCATTCTTGGTGCGGTGGTCACTCCACAAGTATAAATGCTTATGGGGTATGGGAGGTAAGAGCTAGAGTACAAATCTTCAGGAGGAAGCTCCACACACATATACACTTAGATTAGGTTAAAGTAGAAATTCTATTTTGTAAAAAAAAAAAAAAAAAAAAAAAAAAAAAAAAAAAAAAAAAAAAAAAAAAAGAAAAAAAAAAAGAAGAAGAAGAAGAAGAAGAAGAAGAAGAAGAAGAAGACAATGACAAGTTTTCCTCTTTGTTAAGTAATAGTAATTTTTTTTCGTAATATTAAAGTATGAGCTAGAGCCCCTGGGTTCTAGAAAAGGTTCCAAATAGTGCATGCTAAAAAAGTTTCTTCAACAGATATTGAGAGGTCAGGGATTCAAGGGTCTGAAATGATATTGTATCCAGTTGGATCTAGTGTACTTAATTGTACTTTATGATTATACAGGGTATTATTAGTTCTAGACTCTACTATATAGACTCATAGCCAAAAAAAAAAAGGTTCTCTATAGAGTATAGACTTCCTCTAAGTTCAAATATATATAGGCTTCATCTTTACATTGTTTTTTTTTTTTTTTTTTTTTTTTTTGAGAAAATTTTACATGGTATGTTATTTAGAATATTATACCTTTTCTTTTCTTTTCTTTTTTGGCTGAGATTAGAATATTATACTTTAGTTTCAATAGTATGCGTGACTAAAAGCACCTCCAGTAACTTAGGTAAAAGCAAAATAATCTCTATAATATATAGAGAATGAGACTCAAAAAATGATTTCTAATGGATTCTTTAAATCATGATTTTTTTTTTGGCTCATGAACAGTAGCTCATCAAATCTGATAGGCTACTGTACATTAGCAAAATAATAAAACTAAATAAAAAATTAGCAAAGAAATGAGTAGGGATGGAGTATGGGAATATGTGTGTTAAAAAATGAATAAATAATGAATGAAGAAATAATATTTAAATGAGATAGAAAAAGGATAGAGAATTTGTTGGAAAATGTATTTGAAAAATTAGGTAGGTAAAAGGCAAATGTCACTGTTCACTGTCCAAACAGTACAAAAATATAGATAAGCTCCTGGAGATGCTCTAAGATACCATATAGTGAAGAGGATGATGATGGTTTTGAAAGACTATTTTTCCCCCTCTTGCATTAATAACATCACTTTTTATTTTATAACAATATATAATCTCAACAATTATATATATTTTTTCCTTTTTAGGAAAATTATATAAAAGACCTAACATCTATACCATATTTTAAATTAGGTTATATATTTTAATTTTGTCAACTAAAGTTTCAAACTTATAAAACCGTTTCAATTTCAAGTGCCCGTCTATTTCTATCATTCAAGGTAGTAATATATGGAATGAAGCAAAAAGGGAAACCGTTGATAAAACTTTATGTTTGACCTACGTAACTAGGTTCAATTTTTTTGCAATCACTTTTTCACTAAGAGCATGTTTGGTAGACTGTAATAAGTGCTGTACTGTAATAGTTATTTCTATAGTTTAGTTATTCTTTAGGGCATGTTTGGTAGACTGTAATAGGCGCTATAATGTAATAGTTATTCCTATGGTTTAGTTATTTTTTAGTTTGTTATGTTTTTATTACAAGGAATAGTCATTCCTTATGAATAGCTATTCTTCAAAATGAGGAATAATTATTCCTCTTTAAAAGATTGTATTAGCTATTCCTTAGTAAGTGCAATAATTTCAAAACTTAATATATTTCCAAATAAACAAACTTTCCATATACATCTAACAATTATAAAAGTAAAAAATCATAAAAAATAACACACATCACTCTTAAATTTAAAAATAACAATTTTTAAGGAAATATAATTGTATGAGTAAGATATTTCCTAAAATAAATGTTAAGTTTCATTCTAATATTATAACTCACAACCAAACTAATGAATATGTTTAGTTATTACATTACAATACACTTTATTACTAGTAATAAAGATTACAATTCCTGTCGTAATCTCGATTCAGTATACCAAACGTACCCTTAGTTTGATTATGTTTTTATTACAAGGAATAGTCATTCCTTATGAATAGCTATTCTTCAAAATGAGGAATAATTATTCCTCTTTAAAAGGTTGTATTAGCTATTCCTTAATAAGTGCAATAATTTCAAAACTTAATATATTTCCAAATAAACAAACTTTCCATATACATCTAACAATTATAAAAGTAAAAAATCATAAAAAATAACACACATCACTCTCAAATTTAAAAATAACAATTTTTAAGGAGATATAATTGTATGAGTAAGATATTTTCTAAAATAAATGTTAAGTTTCATTCTAATGTTATAACTCACAACCAAACTAATGAATATGTTTAGTTATTACATTACAAGACATTTTATTCCTAATGATAAAGATTACAATTCTTGTCATAATTTCCATTCAGTGAACCAAATGTACCCTAAGTTAAGCTTTCTTTCTCTAACCGTAACTTTCTCTTTCAACCCTCTTTGCTTACTATGTTCCAAATTGATTATGCGCAAGCCCAAGGTAAAACATAAGATTTAATAAATAGTTTACTTTTTTTTTCACCCAAAATAATTAAAATGAATAACAAAGATAGACAAAGGCTTCACATTGAAATGATTTCATAAAATTTAAAACTTTAATTGATATACAATTAAAAAAAAAAAGACCTTGACCTAATCTACAAGATGGTATAAACTTAAGGTTTTTTTTTTTACATAATATTCCCATAAAAATTTGAAATGTTTTGCATCACTAAACTTGTTATCTTAATCAACAACAGACTAGCATTAATGAAGTGCTCAGGTGGTACCACAACCAACCTAAAAGAGACAATTTTTCATTTTCCTAATGTAAAAATACACATGGTAGGGTACCCCCTTGTAAATTTGTTTGCATAGTGATGGGGGTGTGTGGATTTTAGAAGGTCCTACTGCTTGCGACAAGTTGTCTTGGGTTGCAAACTAATGGGGTCCACACCCAACTCAGCCCTTCACTTCTAGCACCATACCCACCCTTCAAAACACAACTCATTTTGCCTCTTTTGTTATAAATGGGTGGGCTAAGAGCACAGAAAATTTGCAGATGGGGTGTCTCAAACTCACCATTTTTGAGGCCCTTCTCTCAAAGCTTAGTTCTTGTCTGAGAAACATAGCAAGCTCATAGTTTTGTGTCACGAGGAAAGGTGTGTGTTGAGCAAGATGGAGAAGCAGGGCACGTGCATTACTAACTCATGCTCACACGCGCGCACACTTGTATGTATGTACACACTATAACATATACATGATGTAGACCTATATATGTTGCTGGAGTTATTACAGTGGGTTTTAATGGTAGCTCCAGTGAGTTAGTTCTTCATGTGCCCCTCTTCCCCATCATGACCACTACACCTTATGTTAATTTGTTGGAGTCTGAGAGCCCAGAAATCATCGTTGAGGAATTGCTGAGCTAATTCAAATTAGAGGAGCTCCAAGTTCAGGTGAGTTTTCATGATCATCATAGCTCACTGCCATGTTGAAATCATCATATATATATATATATATATATATATATTCTTTTGTTCCAGTACTTTGTTAAAGCGATCATATAAGTTTTTCAATTTTTTGGTAAAGCATTTCAAGAATATGGTGAAGATTATATAATAGTATATAGAAAATATCTTAAATATGAATGTGTGTTTCTTCAAGGTCAATAGTGGATAACCATTGACTGAAGAATAAGATTAGTGTCATTATTAAAGAATTTGATCTAGGAATATTGACCATCTAGCTAGCAGTAAAGTTTGATTTTGATAATAATATCTCTCTCTTCCCCCCCCCCCCCCCCCTTTCTCTCTCTCTCTCTCTCGTGGTTTATCTAAGATAGAACGAAATTGATTAAATAAACATAATAAATAGGCACACACACACCAAAAAAAAAAAAAAAAATTGTTTTCTGTCACTCGGTATTTGTTTACTACGTTTCCTGATAATTATGCATTATTTGAATTTTATTTTTAGCTTATTCATTTCCTATTGCAGACATACCAAATTGAAATATGACATTCATATATGTTGTACATACGGTTTCTTTATACGGTTTCTCTCTGTCTCTGTCTGTCTCTCTCTCTCTCTCTGTGCCCTTTTCCTTTTCTTAGTTTCCTTTATAAATTCACACAACAATTCGAAGAAAACACTAGTCCTAATCTACAAGAACCATGCACTGCCATTCTCTTCTAATAGATTCTCAATATTGGCCGCACAATGGGTTTCAAAGGAGTGAAAACTTGTGAAATCTCACCAATATAAGTTAAATATCACTTTTACATTAAACGCTGACAGTATTTATGTCATTGTAACATTGACAACAAAGTAGCCCAAGTGAGGAAAAAGGAGGTAAAGCCTAAAGACAGTTATTTTATTGAACAAAAAAGTAACAATAAAAGGATTTCCTTTTGCTTGAAGCACCCCAATCAATTTGGAGAAGCCTTTCTCCAACTGAAAATTTGTAAAATCATTCACTTATATTAAATTACATACTCATTAAATCTTTTAAACAAGTTACACAATTTATTAAATAAGTAATATTGACTAAAGAGTTCTTCTACATGTACAATAAAATTTTACGACATTTTTACAATAAGCTAAGTTGTTAAACTAACATAAGTTAAGTTGAAATTAAAATTAAAAGAGATTATATCAGGTCTTACCACAACTCAAAACAAGAGTGTTGTGAAAGTATTGTGAGATTTGTTGTGTCTATAAACTTACATCCATTGTTGTTTGAATTGTCATATATTGAGTTTGAAATCATTTTCCACCAAACCAATTCGGAAGGGAACTTTGTCCTTGATTGAATATATATAGGTTGGAATCATTAGAACAGTGGTATCAAATTGATATCCAGCTACGATCAGGATGATTGATAAAAAATCAGTAATTTTGCCTGGAGATCCAACAGATTATGGAAGGTAAAAGTTACTTTCTTCCTCATTGTTTTTGATCTTTTTTTTTTTTTTGGCTTCTGTTTTAGTTGGCCTGCGTTGTTTTTGTCACCTTTTTTTTTTTTTGATGGAGTCATATAATCTGCTGCTATAAGATGTATATCTACCAAATTAATGCATGTTTTTTCCGAGAGAAAAGTGATTGATGAGTATCATGAATAGGCAATTTGGTACCACCACCCAGGAGACAGTGAAAGATTGCCACCACACGTCTCTATTCTATCCATTTCGTTAGTCCTCATCCACGTTCGATTGACAGTGATCAATCTATTTGCACACCACACCTACTTGCTTTCTGATCCATCTGTAATTTCTCATTTATCCATTCATGATGTTTTTGATTTTGATGTTAGTAGAAGCAACTTTCAGCTAAGATTGCTTATGTTTGCAATATGATCTCTTATGCTACTTTATGTTGTTTTCCTTTGTTAATTCTTCCTTTTATTCCCCACTATACAGGAGATAGATGACATTCACCATTAAAATTTTATGGAGAGAATCTGTTTTGCAGAATTGCAGTTAATTTTTTTTTTCTTGAGTCTAATAAATATTTATGATCATGATCTCCTAAATGACGTGACAGAATTAAACTTGTTCTTAAATGTCACAAATAATTGTGATCATAGGTTAAACAAGGTTGTGGTGAATGCATGTGAGGGTTTATTGAAGTTATGTATGGGATTTTATGAATGTAAGAGTTAGAAAATAAAGGTAGTGGAAGTTAGAGGTTGGATGGTATACTATATATTACCAATTCATCCGTCAAGTTCTAAGCAAGAGTTGAAGAGAAATACAAAACTTTATAGAGTTCTAACTCTTCCCTCTCCACTCTCTCTCCCTTTTTTTAATTTTGTGAGTGTGAGTTTCTTTTATACACTAAGTGGTGTGAGAGTGTTTGTGAGAATAAGTGAGCAAAGACTCATCAATATTTTATTTTATTTCCCAAAAATACACTTTTAAATTTGTAATATTTCATATGTTCTATGGAATAGATTTATTTCAAGTTGAGAGATTAAATTTCCATTATGGCTTATGTCCAAAGCATCTCTAACATGAAATGGTTCCATACATATGTAATCACTATAGAATAACCTAAATGACACATTTTTTTTTACCTAAATTAATGATTCATCTGCAATTTCTCACTAGAAACTTATATCTTCTTATCATATGTGTAAAACACAATACAGTCATTTAAAAAATTAGTAAAACCCAATGGAATTACCTAAATAACACTTCTTTTTACCTAAATTAATGATCCATCTGCAATTTCTCACAAGAAGCTTATATCTTCTCATCATACGTGTAAAATACAATACAGTTGTTTGTTGAATTTAGTAAAACCCAATAAAAAGCTTAAGTCATTTGAATTTATTAAAACCCAATAAAATGCTTAAGTGTAAAAGAAACTTCTGAACTTCATTTACATTTAGCCACAGCTAGAAGCCACAAAATTTCATTTTTTCCCTTCCTAATCCCCTCCTCTTTTCCTTGAGAATTTAATTCCAGAATAATTATGACTAAATATGTTTTAAACTTGGATCATATTAACGAATACCCTAAAGACACAAGTTTAAGATTAAATGTTCAATTATGAGTTATAATACGCATTTTTGCAAAAAATAAATATATAGTTAATAATTTATTGGTGTACACGCACAAATTTATTGTGATTAAATATGCTTTTTAAGATATATATATATATATATATATATATTTATATAATTTGTATAATTTGACTTTATTTTCAAAAAATATATAAAACCATTATTAATACATCTTAACTACTGTCATTAGGTTAACAAAACGTTTACACTTTTGAAGCATGCAGTAACTTGCAGACTAGGGTTGAAAAACATTGATAATACCTTGTTGTTTAAAAGGCTGAAATGTTTTGCATTGTATTCATCAAGGAAGAAAAGGTGTGCATTGTATCTTTTTATCCTCTCCCAAAGTGCTGTCCAAAAGCAGCATGCTTTTTTCTCAACATTGCTGTCTTTGCCGTAAACTGCACTTGTTTTCTGTACAATTCACTATGTAGGCTTTTAATCTACAAATTGTGGCATGCAAACCTATCCCAATTCCCAAGCAAACACTTTTCAATTGAAATATGGCAATGTATAAACGACCTTTTATTTTTCTACCATAAAGTTTTTTTTTTTTTTTTTTTTTTTTTTTTTTTTTTTTTTTTATTTTCAAAACTTTCAACCACCTTTTATTTTTCTACCATAAAGTTTTTTTTTTTTTTTGCACCTTTTATTTTCAAAACTTTCAACCAGATACTAATTAATGTTCACAATGAATGGGTTCATAGTGGGGTAAAATCTACTAGAAAGTATATATATTATGTAATATATATATTATGTAATGAATGTTACTTATATGTAACACTTTTTTTTTACACGTAAAGTAGTTTCTCAATGATTAAGAAATTATAAAATAAAAAAAAAGTTTGAGTGTATGACAACTGTGGTCTTAGGATGCTCACCTTCAATTATTTCATTGGAAAAGTATGTGTTATTCTCCTTTTTCGGGAAATAATATTCTCCGACACAGTTTGAAAAAGTGAGCAAATCATTAATAGCACTTATACTTTGTGATTGTCATTAACCGACAATCTTAAATTGGATAACATGAAATAGTACTCCAAAAGATTGAAAATTCGCATTGTGATTATATCAAAGCAAGATTTGGATGCAAATTATGTCTATTTCTATGGACTTTGCCATTAAATTAATTAAAAAAAAAAAGAAAAGAAGCAATTTACCACAGAAATGTCAGTCTTTTAGTACACACGCTGTTAGCAATTAGGATTGGTAAGCATTCCTCTTTTGCTGGGGGACTAAAAGAACAAAGAAACAAGAAGAAGACAGAGACATGAAACAAGCCACATAAAAGAAAACATGTACTTCCGTCCCAGGAAAAAACCCAAAAGCTGTATAAGAAGTTTGGTAGTACTGACTTGGGTCCTAACGGAACAAGAAACTCAAGAAACAATTACTCTTTTTGGGGGACAAAATTTAGGTACAGTTTCTCAATTGCTGTGTTTTAGATTCTATGATTAAATTCAATTATGTGATTGTATTGGCGGACATAATTTTCTTTAAATTTCTTGGGTATTTTATCTTATATTCTCTAAATTTTTTCAAGAGATAAATTCTCTAATTAAAGATGTTTTCTCTGAGGAAACTTAACTTCAACTATGTGACTGATTGGTTTAAGTCACATAATTAAATTTAATTGAAAAGCCTAAATATAACTTCTAAAGAATTGTACATAAGTTTTGTTCTTTCATTAGAGGGTCGACTTATAGCACTCGGGGATTAGACTTCATATAATCATAGTTGGTATTACCCACAATTTGGCTTAACTCAAACGCGTACTGTTAATTTGTGTAAGTAAACCTCTTATATGCCTAGCACAGAAATCACATTGTCACCATAATACAATTGATACACAAAACAGCTTTGTGATTCAATCACCTTCAAGAATTATAAGCATTGGTCTGGATTAACAAACTATATGGGTTTAGATTCCGCCTTATATGCAGCCTGGATTACAATTCCAACTTACCTAGTCATATAAAAAATCTGCAGCAAACTGACTCCAACATATGATTGGACAATCAGAGAAGAGGGTATTTGGAATTTTGGATTCTTCAATGTGATGACAAATACTCTAGAAACACAACAACAGTCTCACCAGTACTTAGCAGAATCTCAAGCTAGACATCTATAGAGAGGCAAAGTCTTTTTACAAATAAAATATTAGAGTTCAAACAATAAATACCCAAAACATAAAGCAAATAGACATCTATAGAGGTGAAGTCTTTATTGAAACGTTTTGATGAAGTGAAGTCTTTATTGAAACGTTTTGATGAAAGATCAAAAAGCAAATAATTTGAAGTCTAGAGAGACAATCAACACATATCATATAGTTTATAAGAACCGAAAAGTTCCATTTATCTTAATTCAAAGAGGACATGGATGATAAGAACAGAAAGCAAAGACAGGCTATACATAAATATGAAAGGGAGGAAAGTGATTTTATTATATATTTAACATGAAACTTGTTCTCAAATCACCTATGATCTTATACAAGATAGATCCCTCAGTAAAGGTGAACGGCAGCCTGATTAGTTTGAACCACATTTTTGCCTGCCTGCAGTTACCTCAATCAGTTGAACTCAAATCATTTGTGCCACCCACACAGGGAGAGAAATTATTGTGCAGATCTTGCAAAATAAGGCTGCCATATAGCTTGCTCTCTTCTTGTATTTTTTTTGTTCCCCCTAATTTTGTTAGAAGCCATGCCTTGAGGCTGATGCATGGGGTGTGACTTACCCCAGACTTGTTTGTACCGATGTTTAATTGGTGCTATTATGCTTACCATAAACCAAAAAAAAAAAAAGAATTGAACCACCAAAAAAGTAAAAGAAAAGAGAAATAACACATAAATGGGCGAGTTCATATTGGATTCATTATTCACCAAATTAAGGTTATTGTTCCAGCAACCTAAATTGATGAGTTTAAAGTAGGTTCACCATTCACCAATTCAAGGCTACCGTTCTAGTAATCTAACTGGGAGAGTTTATAACCACCCAAAATAGTCTCTGAAAAGCTAAGGTTAGATCCAGAGCTAAGGAGCAGGGCTTCCCAGGCCATAGCCCCGGGAGCAACATTCTTTTCAATTATTTTCTGCATCAATTCCATTGCTTTACAAACCAATCCTTTTTGACACAACCCAAATATAACCTCATCAAATGTCTCATATAGAGTACAGAAAAACTTCTCCAACATTTCCTCAGACAGAACACAATTTCCATAATTTCACCTTCACCAACAAACCTTTCAGCATAATCCTATATGTCCGAAAGTTGAATTCAACACCCTTGTCTATCATGTCCCTCACAAGCTCCCTCATCCTACTCAATCCTTACATTCATTTTCCATTCACTGTGTGGCTTATGTCCAAAATATCTTTAATATTGAATGGTTTCATAGCTAGCTTGCAATCTATGTAGAATTTCCTAAATGACACTTTTTTAACTAATAGGCAGATTGAGACTGTAACAAGAAGCTTATATATCTTATAATCTCATCAAACGTGCAAACACAATAGTCATTTAAATTTAGTAAAAATCCAATAACAAGCTTAAGTATGGGTTGCAATAGTTCAAGAAACTTCTGAAGTTTCATTTACATTCAGCCACAAAGATGCCATGATTTTTCTTTTTCTCCTTCCCAATCCCCTCCACTTTTCCTTGAGAATTTAATTCCAGAATCCTTAAATATATTTTAGACTTGTACCCATGTAACTTGAAGATTAGGTTGAAAAACATTGATAATACGTAGTTGCTAAAAGGATGGAAAGGTATCCATTGTATTCATCAAAGAAGAAAAGGTGTGAACTGTATGTTTTTATCCTTTGCCAAAGTGCTATCCAAAAGCAGCTGCCATTTTCCTTATGTTGTCTTGCCATTGTTTTCTGTGCAATTCACTATGTAGGCTTTCGATCTAGAAATTCCTTTTTCTTTTTTGCTTTAACAAGGGGAAAATTCCAAAATTAAAAATATGCACTAAAAACTAGCATAATTGAAGGAAATGCCAAATGCGAATTAAATCTCCAAGCATTCTTCCTTGTACCATAGGAATAAAGTCGACATGGCAAAAACAGCAAATGAATTACGCAAACACGGACCTAATTACATATGCATATAGCCATACCACAAGATACCACAGCAAAGCATGTGACATGTTGATCCAAGAGGAACGAACCAACATGCCACATCATTCGAAATACCCTTCGCCAAATGCAATTTGACAATTCTGAGAGCTCTTGTGAAACTTGCTCAATTCCTTGTGAAAATGAGGCCTATTCTTTAAGTTTGGAATTCTGTAAATGGTGATTTTAAATGTCTGTAGTACTCTTGCTGCCTTCAGGATTTGTCTAACAAGTTCCATCTCGTTCTCATATCGCCCAAATCCTTTATAAAGACAAGTAGTAAGGTGTGATGACATACATTCAGGAACATCGAGTCGCTCCTCCAAGAAAGGGTTAGGTTTAGTAAGAGAGCGAAGCATAAATGAATCTTCAATGATAAGTGTTTGTAGCTTTGGAGCCTGACAAAGCAAGAGTCATACTCCATGCCACGCATACCACTCAAACCAAATGCTACCACAAAACTTCAAGGAGGACAAATAATGAAATGTGGGAATATCTTCATGATTAGAACCATGGCAGAGGATCTGTGCAGTAATTGCGCTCAATTCCATGGATATTACATTACAGAGTTTTCCCACAAAGTCCCATACTCTTTGCATAATCATTAATCCGATCACAATCCTCAATTTGAACAACAAATTCAACCATGTTTGGGAGGTTTTCCAACACATCATCCCCATTCAAATAACCACTGAAATGAAAGTACTGAAGAACTGGGGTGTTTATCTGGAATCTGTACTTCGATGAAGGCTGAACATTCCAACGTAAATGTAATCTTTTCAGCGTACCTACAAGTACAATGACATTGAACTCATTCAAAATTTTCAAGTATCTATCATCTACACGGAGGGTCAGATCTAGAAGAACCGGGCAGGCATTGAGGATGGTGGAGAGAGAGTCACGGTTTGCAAATATAACACAATTTAGTAGTAGAATCCTGAGACAAGGGAGAACAAAAGCAGAAGGTGGATTGAGATGAATTGCAAACCCCAATTTCAGAACCACTAATGAGGTAGAAAAGTAGAGAGTACGGGGCAACTCCATAGGTTGATGAGAAGTATGTAGGTGGAGATCAAGCTCTCGCAAATCAGTGATATTGGTGGCACGGGGCCATGTGTCGACATAGAATGGATGACAACTGTAATACCAACAAATGCACAATTTGTGTAGGGGGATGGGGTTGGAAATGGCGTTTTGAAGAGCCACGATTCTAGACACTATATCCACAAACTTAAATTTTTCATTCTTTTCCTCACTGCATCTTTCTACAAGTCTTACCTGATTCAAGTCAAGAACAGGGACGAGAGTCCAGAGAGGCCTCCACCTGCTTGACAAAATGCTGGTCGAGACAGAGTCTTGGATTGGGAGAAAGGAGAGGATATGGGTGAGAAGAGAGTCTGGTAGACTGCTAATTATGTCTTTGTAGTCATCAATGTTAGTTTGGGCATTTTGTCGAACAGGTGATAGGCAAGTCTCACTGCTCATATTTCTCCTTTTTGCTCTCTCTGCTCTTTCAATTCTCTACCTCTCTCTCCCCGCCCTCTCATCTGTTTCTATCCTCTGCCGCTTCATGTCGAGTGAGTGAAAAGGGTTTCAATTTTGGGATGAGATCAGAGAGTCGGTGGGTTTCTACTCACCGAGAATTAGGGCTGTCCACGGGTCGGTCCGGGTCAGATTTGTGCCTAACCTGGAATCGACCTGCCGGAATCAGGTGGGAAAAAAATGCACCCGTCGCCGTCCCGCAAGAGTAATCGGGTCGGGTGGTTCAGATCATCAATGGGTGGCGGGCGGGTTGGTTGGAGTCATAGATCTGAGAAGATGGTGAGAAAATGGTGAAAAAAACATAGATCCAGCGAAGAAACGCAGATTCTGGCGATAGTTTTCCAGATTTCGGCGATATTTCCCTTAGATCTAGCGAGATTTTCGCTAGAATGCCAGGTTCGGTGAAAATCTCACCAGATTTAATGAGATTTCGCCAGATCTGGTCAAAATCTCAACGGATCTAAGGGAAATATCGCCAGAATCTGGGTTTCTTCACCGAATTCTGGAAATTATCGCCGAATTCTGGAATTTTGGCCTAGATCTGGAAATCTTTTGGTCGGTTCAGGTTTTTCGGGTTTTAGGGGAGGAAAACCGAAACTGACCCGTCGGAATCGGTTTCTAGTGGCTAAGACCTACCGCCGACCTGCCGGAGTAGTCGGGTTAGCCACATTTGGGTCGGTTCTTCAAGTGGGTCGGGTTATTGGATCAATCTGGACAGCCCTACTGGGAATGGGGGAGACATTGAGAGATATCATACCATGTGATATGGGGGCAAAATCAAAGAATAGCATATCTTCATTGTAAGCTACTAAACATAGTGTTTGTTGAATGAGTGTCATTTATCTATACTACTATTTAAGGGCTTCTCCTGTTTGGACCGGATTTTTTTATATTCCAAAATACCCCTATTTCCCTAAGTATATTATTATTTAAGGACTTCTTCTGTTTGAACCGGAATTTTTTTTTTAATTCCAAAATACCCCTATTTCCCTAGATTTAATGTCATTGAATCAATGAAGCTTTATGATGTTGATTCAAATATAATTTTGTTTTCTTCAAATTCATGAATACTCCAAGACATCAAATCCTTTCATTCCAAAGGCATTACTAGGATTCGTAAGGCTATGAGGAGCATTGAACGAGGGAGAGAGTCAATTGGATAAGATAGAAGAAATTTCTTACCCATTGATAATTTTTGTTTGATTAACTATGTTTGTAATTTGTTACTCATCTATACTACTATAAGGAGTGCTACGTCCACAACATCTTTACAACAAATCATGGGTAGTTAGTTATTAGAGAGATGCTACGTCCACGACATTTTTACAACAAATCATAGCTGATTAGTTGTTATTGGTTCAAATTTGAAACTAACACTACAATTACTTTTTTGCCCTAACAATAAGAACCAGTAATAACATGTCACTTAGAATTTGTTGTAAAAATATTGTGAAAATATTGTGGACATATAATTTCTCTAGTTATTATTGGTTTAAATTTGAATTTAGCACTGTGATTACTTTTTTAACCCAACAATAACAACTAGTAACAATCTGCTACTTAGAATTTATTGTAAAAATATTGTGGACATATCATTCCTCATCTATACTACTATTTAAGGGGTTTCTCTTGTTTGGACCCAATTTTTTTTATTATTCCAAAATACCCCTACAAAAAATACCCTTATTTTCCTAGGTTTAAGTAGATACAAAACTAAAGGACAACAAAGTAAAAATACATCTTTAACTTCCACTAAAACATCATATACTATACAATAAAAGTTGAACTTAGACGCCGTGGTTGTGCCAAATGCCTTCACCAAATTGTAAAAATTTTATTAAATTTTTAGATTTTTAAAGAACTAAAAAAGAATAGTATACTACTAGGACTCTAATTCATTCTTATCATTAAATAAAATTAGATTAACATTATTTTTTTATTTGTTAGGATGTATTTCTTAAATTAAGGGATAATATTTAACATACAAAAATTTAATTTAGATAATGTTTATCATCTAATTAACATTATTTTTTTATTTGTCAGGATATATTTTTTAAATTAGGGATAATATTTAACATACAAAAATTTAATTTAGATAATATTTATCATCTAAATTTTCAAAATTTTAGTATTATTAAATTAATATTATTTTATCAGAATATCAAGCTACAAAACTTGATTATTAAGGGATAAGCATAATCCAAATTCTTCAAGAGATGATTAATATAAATTTATCCCAAGAAACAGTATATATCTCCAATAATTTGATAATCTCTATCTATTCCAAAAAATAGTATATATCTCCATTAATTTGATAATTTATACGTTGATGACATTAATATATATATATATATATATATATATATATATATATCAAAATTCCTTATAGTTATAAACCACGTTTTCTTTCTCTCTCTCTCTTTTTTTTTTTTTTTTTTTTTAAATTTTTAATTTTTTATATGTTACGTTACGTTGAATCAACTCTTTTTATTTTCATTCTATTCATATGACATTTTTTTTTTAATTCCAATTTTTATGGGATAAAAACAAACACATTGATTAGATATCTTTAATTTCAAATTTTAATAAGATTTAAATGAATTATATTTCAAATGGAACCCTACCAATATATATAACCTTATATATCCTTTTTGGAGTGAAGCTTATTTCAATATGTGAATGCCTAAATCCCAAGACAATGCAGGTATGCATTCTTTCTTCTTTTATTATTATTATTTTCATTTTTTTTCTTTGGTGTTATTATTGGTTTTTTGTCTCCATGTGATTTTAATTAATGAATTCAAAACATTCGAAAACATTGTCAAGTTTCTAAAGGCTCCTTCTTTGTTTTTGTATTTTGTTTTTATTAAATTTATTAGGTTTTGTGTATCGGTTGCCTTTTGTTTAAACTAATTTTCTTAGCTTTGATCTAATTTATATGATTAGGGTTAGGGTCTTAAAATTAATGATCAAATATGGTTAGAATTAATAGATTAATTTTAAAAATTTTCTTATTTGATTTTTATGTTACATCAAATTATCAAGATGTTCTACATGTGTATTCTTGAATTATCAACTTTAATTTTAATTTATAATTGTGGGGGCCAATTATCTAGAAGGTACTATTAAAACTATATAAATTGGGCCTATGGTCCAATCCGAGGATATTAACCTATCCAAGGATGGTCAAATAAGATTATAATGAGAATGATATAAGAAGAAGAAATAAAGATTATATGTGATAGTCTAAAATACGCCCGAGGAGAAAAGTCATCTCGAAAACGGAGATCCGAGGTCAGTAAGAATGTCTTATCATCCTGGACATTCTTCTAGGTTGCATTACAACTAGGAGTTGGACATTGGATAAGGGATGAGCAAAGGGAGGCAACAAATATCTTCAAAAGCTGCTACCTCCACATTAAATGCCTCCCAACTAACTCTCTGGCCGCATTAATGTGGAGGCGATACCTGAACAGTGGTCAAGCAGCCTTACAGCTACTAGTTGATGGTTCTAGGAGGTGTTGGATGGGACAAGAAGGAGTTCCTAGAATCTAACCTACACGTGTATGGTAAAGATGATACTAAGATTGTAGTATATAGTATGGGAAGGTGGCCTAAAGGAGAGGGATTGAAAAAATCAAGAAATCTTTGTAATAATACTTTGAACTCTTGTAACTTTGTTCATCAACAAGATATTATAACATAACTCCTCAGGCTGTGCCGAGGACAAATTTTCGAATCTTATTTGTGTTTAATGCTCTTAAATCAGCAACTATTATTGTCTTTCTTCTGGAATAGAACTAGCTCTTTCACCCACGCTCTACAAATTCATTGTTTGGGCTTGTTGGGCTAGAACCCAATCCTATACTGGGTCCAATCCAAATTCAGTCCTTACAATTGGCGCCGTCTGTGGGAAAGACTTGATCTATTCTAAAAGAGATTCGGGTACAACATTTAAGATAGAAGAAGCAGGTCCACACTAGGCAGCGACAGGACCACACCAGGTGGATGCTAATCTACACTAAGCAGAATCAAGGGGGTCTCAAAATAGCAATCCACGTAAGAGCCTAGAACGGAAAGGAGATCATGAGGGAAGTGTGCACACAGCTCATACTAGTAAAAGCCAGTCTCGAGGGAAGAGCCGTGTTTCCCATGCAAATAATGATAGAGACATGCAACGTGAAATTGATGAATTGAAGAGGGAATTGCGCCACGCACGGCGAAGACATTCATGGCCCAACTCCAAGCTGTCCTCTGAAGAGACAGATGTTGTTAGTTATAGACAGAGATCCAGAACTTTGCCCAGCGAGACTTTCTCCTACGACAAGGAGTATCACCACAGACGTAGATATAAGAGCCCGCCTCGTAGAGGCCTAGGGAACGATGCCATGAACAAGGCATTGAGTCAAGTTTCTCAGTCACCCTTCACGTGAAACATTGAAGGTGCGAGTCTTCCTCGGCGATTCCATCAACCCACGTTCACCATTTATAATGGTCGAACAGATCCAGTGGAACATGTCAGTCATTTCAATCAAAGGATGATCGTTCATTCTAAAGATGAGGCCTTGATGTGAAAGGTCTTTCCATCTAGCATGGGCTCAGTGACGATGAGGTGGTTTAATGGTTTAAGGGCGAATTCTATTGACTCCTTTAAGAAACTCACCCGGGCCTTTGGTGCTCCCTTTATCACTTGTAGTAGAGTTCCTCGGCCTTTGGGATCCTTGTTATTTATGTCCATGTGGGAGGGGGAAACTCTGAAGGCCTACTCAAATAGATACTGAGAGATGTTTAATGAAATAGACGAAGACTATGACGATGTGGCCATTGGTACTTTCAAGGCTGGCCTCCCAGCCAAGCATGACCTGAGGAAATCTCTGACTGGTAAGCCTGTTACCAGTGTGCACCAACTTATGGATCAGATTGACAAGTACAGAAGGGTGGAGGAAAACCAAATACAGGGGAAAGGAAAGGCTAAGGTGATCCCTCAGGAAAGGAGAGATTTCAAGTCGGACCGGTACAATAATAACCGACTTTGGAAAGATTTTGTTAGGCAGCCAGGATCTACCAACACTCAGGTGGTTAATGCCATATTTTGAGAACTAGTACAACAGGTTTTGGAGAAGATTAAAAACGAGCCGTTCTTTAAATGGCTGAACAAGATGGCAGGAGATCCTATAAGGCGTAATCAAAACCTTTACTACCAATATCATTAGGATCATGGACATACTACTGAGGATTGCAGAAACTTGTGGGACCATCTAGACCAATTAGTCCTGGAAGGGAAGTTAAAGCAACTCTTGCATCATTTCAATGGTCGGGGAAGTCAAATGGGTTCGGAGCTTTGGGAAAATGCTTCTTCAAGACTCCCTCTTGGCACAATAAATGTCATTTTCGCTGCCCCAGGGAGGATCAGATATTGTCCTTCCAGAGTAATGTCAATATCTCGTTACCCAGTTGAAGAATCCAGCTTAATGCCTAAGAGAGTCAAGATGGGCATCCCACTGGAGTTAGGTTTTTCAGATGAGGAAAAACTTGGAACCATATAATCCCATGATGATACTTTAGTGGTTACACTTAGAATCGGTGGGTATGATGTAAAAAGAGTGATGATTGACCAAGGCAGCGGAGTTGAGATAATGTATCCTGACCTATATAAGGGGCTAAATTTGAAACCTGAGAACTTAACAGCCTACAGTTCTCCTTTGGTGGGTTTTGAAGGTAAAATGGCCATTCCGAAAGGTAAGATCAGATTACCTGTGTAAACTGGCCCAGATGTGGTGGAAGTGGACTTCATTGTGGTAGATGCTTTCTTTCCATATACAGCCATTATGGGCAGACCCTGGCTTCACACCCTAGGAGCTGTCTCCTTAACTCTTCACCAAAAGGTGAAATACCCCTCTGGAGGCCAGGTTTTGGAATATTAGAAAATTAGTCTACAGCCAGACAATGCCTGGTAGCGGCCATCCAACATCGGCCTGAGGCTGAAATCTCGGTCACCGCTGATAATAGTTTATAGCAATCAGAAACTCCAGCATTGCCCTTTAATGGACCAACCGGCGAAGCGAAATGTGAAGATCTAGAGAGGGTAATTGTTGGCGATGATCCAGAAAAGTTCTTTCAAGTTGGAGCTCAACTGCCTCTGTAGGAGAGGGAACAATTAGTTGAATTCCTTAGAAAAAATGTTTATGTGTTCGTATGGAGCGCGTATGAAGCCCCGGGTGTAGATCCAAGTTTCATTTGTCATCATTTGAATGTTAACCCTTCCATCACTCCGAAGAGACAACCACCTCGATGTCCATCCAAAGAGCATGCTGAGGCTGTCAGAAATGAGGTAACAAAGCTCAAACAGGTAGGGGCTATCAAGGAAGTTTTCTATCCTCAGTGGTTAGCTAATACGGTGGTGGTGAAAAAGAAAACTGGGAAATGGCATATGTGCGTGGACTTTACAGATCTCAATAAGGCTTGTCCCAAAGATCCTTTCCCCATGCCTCGGATAGATCAGTTGGTGGATGCGACGGTAGGCCATCCTCGGATGAGTTTCTTGGATGCTTTTCAAGGATATCACCAAATACCGTTAACACTGGACGATCAGGAGAAGACAACCCTTGTCACTCCCACTGGAAACTAT
The DNA here is from genome assembly GCF_001633185.2 of Quercus lobata. Lineage (NCBI taxonomy): Eukaryota > Viridiplantae > Streptophyta > Magnoliopsida > Fagales > Fagaceae > Quercus > Quercus lobata. The sequence goes on along the minus strand of NC_044910.1, from coordinate 33,440,806 downwards.
CATTACAAAGTGATGCCCTTTGATTTGAAAAATGCAGGGTCTACTTATCAACGAATGATGACAAAAATATTCGAACCCCAGTTGGGTAGGAGAATTGAAGTCTATATTGATGATATGGTTGTAAAGAGCAAGGTGGTGTCTGAGCATGTAGGAGACCTTGTGAACATTTTTGGAATTCTAAGAAAGTATAAGTTACACCTGAATGCTTCTAAGTGTTCGTTTGGTGTAGGCTCGGGAAAGTTCTTAGGCTACATGGTGACTCACAGGGAAATTGAAGTGAACCCTGATCGGATTAATGCCATTAATAGCTTGCAACCACCTCGGAACCCCAAGGAGGTCCAGAAATTGACCGTGATGACTGCTGCTTTAAATCGATTTATCTCTAGGTCAGTAGATAGGTGCAAACCATTTTTCCTTTTGCTGCATAACTGGAAAGGATTTGAATGGACTGAGGAGTGTGCTGTAACATTTCAACAGCTTAAAGAGTACCTATCTTGGTTGTCTATCATGTCTAGTAATAAGGTGGACGAGGTTCTGTTTGCCTACCTGGCGGTAGCCTCTCATGCGGTAAGCTTTGTTTTGATATGAGTAGACAGTGGCATACAACGACTAGTCTACTATGTAAGCAAGTCATTTTATGAAGCCGAGGTGTGGTATTTACCACTGGAAAAGGCCATCTTGGCAGTAGTGCATGCTACACGAAAACTCCCCCATTATTTCCAAGCACACACTGTGGTTGTCCTAACTCAGTTTCCGCTCAAGTCAATACTTCGGAGTGCGGTTTATACCAGAAGGATTTCCAAATAGGGCACAATTCTAGGAGCTTTTGATATCAAGTATATGCCTCGTACCTCTGTAAAAGGCTAGGTCCTCACCAACCTAGTAGCCGAATTTACTGAATTTCCTGAAGAAATAGATGTGAAGCAGCCTGGCATGGATGAAAAATCGGTTGGCATAATCTCCACACAGTACCCTTCACCCTGGAAAGTATATGTGGATGGGGCAGCAAACCAGTAGGGTTCAGGAGTGGGACTGGTTCTAGTATCTCCTGAGAAGATCACCATTGAAAAATCATTAAGGTTGGGTTTCTCAGCTACAAACAACGAAGTAGAATATGAAGTTTTGTTGATGGGAATGGCGATGGTCCAGAAAATGGGTGGAAAGGTAGTAAAAATGTTCTCAGATTCAAGACTGATCGTAGGCCAGGTAAAAGGAGAATTGGAAGCTTGGGATGCAAAGATGCAGGAATATTTGGGTCAAGTTAGGTGTATACAAAAAAAATTTGAATTCTTCGACTTATCGCATATCCCTAGAAGTGGAAATATCCATGCAGACTCCTTGGCTACCCTTGCCACTTCCTCGGCACAGGATTTTCCCCGAGTGATACTTGTCGAAGACTTATGCACCCCTAACCCAATAAAGAGAGACTTGCTCCAGGTCCACCAAATCAAGTTAGGGCCGAGTTGGATGGATCCTATATTGCTATTCCTTGAAAATGATATATTGCCTGAGGAGAAGTCAGAAGCTGAGAAAGTATGAAGGAAAGCTCCTCGGTTTTGGCTATTTGATGATAAAATGTTGTACAAACGTTCTTTTTCTGAACTATATCTGCTTTGTGTACATCCCGAGGCATCAGAATTACTCCTAGAAGAACTACATGAAGGAATTTGCAGAAGTCACACAGGAAGAAGATCTTTATCTCACCGGGCCATTACTCAAGGATATGTCAAGCATGCAAAACAAAGCACAAGAATATGTTAGAAAATGTGATCAGTATCAGAGATTCACGCCAAACATTCACCACCCTGGAGGAGTTCTTAATCCTCTTTCCAGCCCTTGGCCTTTTGCTCAATGGGGCTTGGATATTATAGGTCCTTTCCCTAAGGCACTAGGAAATAAAAAGTATCAGCTAGTCGACACAGATTATTTCACCAAATGGGTCGAAGCTGAACCTTTGGCTAATATCAGAGATGTGGATGTCAAAAGATTTATCTAGAAGAATATCGTTACTCAATTCGGGATTCCCTATACCCTCATCTCAGATAATGGCCTTCAATTTGATAGCAAAGCCTTCAGGAAGTACTGTTCTAATCTGGGGATGAAGAATAGATATTCAACTCCAACCTATCCACAAGGAAATGGGCAAACTGAAGCTGTCAACAAGGTTATAGTGACTGGACTTAAAAAGAGGTTGGACAATGTAAAGAGAAAATGGGTGGAGGAATTACCACATGTCTTTTGTTCGTATCGAACAACGCCTCGATGGTCAACAGGAGAGACCCCTTTCTCAATGACATATGGGGTTGAGGCTGTAATCCCTCTGGAAATTGGTTTCCCGACACTGAGAACAAATGCATTTACCTCGGAGGGCAATGATGGGTTGCTGGAAAAAAGTCTAGATTTGATCGAAGAGCGAAGAAAGAATGCAGTGGTCCAACTGGCCTACTACCAGCATAAGCTTAAGCAAGGTTATGATACCAATGTAAAGCTAAGACCATTGGCCTAAGGAGATCTGGTATTGAGAAAAGTTTTGGGGACTACCAAGAATCCAACTTAGGGAAAATTAGGGCCTAACTAGGAAGGGCCGTATCGAATCACTACGATAGCAGGAATAGGTGCGTACTATTTGGAGGATCTAGATGAAAAAACTGTACTTCATTCTTGGAATGTAAACAACCTAAAGAGGTATTATTATTAATAAAAATAGCCCTGCTTAGTTCTTCTTTAATTCGTCCCAATCATGTATCATGTGTTTCCCTATCTATTGAAGTATTAAATAGAAACTAAGTTATGTCAGGTTTCTTGGACCATAGACTTAGTGGAAATTAATACCCTTTGACATCTATTGAAGTATTAAAAAGAAACTAAGTTATGTCAAGTTCTTCGGATCACAGACTTAGTGGAAATTAATACCCTTTGACATCTATTGAAGTATTGAACAAAAACTAAGTCATGTCAGGTTCCTCGGATCACAGACTTAGTGGAAATTAATACCCTTTGACATCTATTGAAATACTAAACAGAAACTAAGTCATGTCAAGCTCCTCAGACCACAGACTTAATGGAAATTAATATACTATGGTACCTATTAAAATGCTAGTCCAACATGAACTTGAGCATTTAAAGGAAATAAACCCCTGATTCCCTTTCTCGGATCACAAGGTTTGTTATCACCTAATAAAGATGTAGACCACAATGAGCCCATGAGCATCACTTAAAGTATTCTGGGGTGCCCTGGACTTAGCTTTATTTGATCAAACATTAGAACATTTTCTTGAAGTTAAACTTGTTAGAATTGATAGATTCAAAATATGTCTTAATAGTACTACGGATTCAATGGTTACAATCCACTTTGATTACCAATTAAAATATGTGTAAACTTTGTTTTTCTCTTGTGTAAGCAACTTTGTACTTTCATGGCATGTGATTATGTTCAAACAAAGGACAGTCAAAATGAAAATTACTTAAAAACATAATAATAATAAAAAAAAATAAATAATAACTCATACAAATTTGAGAAAGTAAAAATGCATATTTCATTAAAACATGTCTCGGAAAAAACAAGATCCATTACAGAAATCATAATTACATTACAAAATGAAGATTCACTGTTTCAATTTTATCTGAAGCTTGTCCTTGGAAGTCTTGTTAGCTGGTTTATCCGCTTTAGTAGGAAATTTTTTTTCCTTCTCTTTGGGGGCTCCCTCGGCAAGTATGGTAATTGAAGTTAAGGCCTGTTCAAAACCTTGGGAAGCTGCCCTATCTTGTGGAACCTCTGTGGCCTTGTCCAAGAATGTTTCTTTTGAAACTTCAGGTTTCTTTGACTACTCCTGCTGATTGGGAGGAAGAGGATCCTGAGGCTGTGCTTCCTCAACCGGGTCAGCAACTATAGAGGCCACCTCACCTTGAGTGGAAGGAAGGTCCGAGGCTTGTATGGCTGGTTGAAAGTAGATGCTTTTTGGCATTCTCAGCTCAAAAGAAGCCTCAACCCCAGCTTGGTTGAGGGCTTCCTCCCAAGTCTGAGCACAGTAGGTTCGACATACGACAAGGAACTCTGCTCGGAGGGTATCCTCGATCTCGGCTACGCCGACATCGTAACCATGCTGTTTAGCCTCGTCCCTAGCCTTCTTGGCCTTTATTTTTGTCTTCTCGACCTCAGCTTTCAACTTCTCGACCTGATCTTTAAGTTTTTGGGCTTCTTCCAATTTCTTCCTAAGAGCTGCTATTTGCTCCTTAGAAGAAGCCAGTTGATCATTGGCCTCACGCAGGCGTTGCCTCTGATCCTCGGCCTGCTTCTGATCCTTGGCCTGCCTCTGAGCACTCTTTAGAACCAAGTCAGCACTCCTCCTGGCCCTTTCCTCCTTAATCAACTTATTCCTTAAATCTTTATTACTTTGATCAGCAATGTTGAACGACTGCACAGCTACTATGTGCCTTTTCTTCTCATCGTCCAACTATTGATAGTAAGAGTTGGTTATCTCCTCAACCCTGAAAGTGGCTTGGACAGCCTAAAAGAAAAGGGTTAATAACTTAACAAATAACAAAAAAAAAAAAAAAAAAAAGAAGGAGGATAGCATCATACCATGCCCAAATATCTTTTGAGGTTGAGGAAAACCTCATTCTTCCTGATATTCTACAGCTCGGCCATATCAGTCGGGAGTAACAGAGTCCTTTCCAAAGCTGAGGCAACATGGCATCCAATACCCCCATTGAAATCCCTGAGTGATGCATCATCCCTCAAGGGTTCACCATTGAGTATGGGTGTTGGAGGCCAAACTTGAGGCTCTGGAGGTTGATTATCTCCCCTCTCCACACCTCTCTGTGATGTCTGGCTAGTCTTTTGCTGCTTTGCAGCTCTTTTAGTTTCGTCTTCATGAGTAGGACGAGACCTCATAACATCCACTACATCTTTTCCCTTTTACTCTCTCTTCCTTTTCGAATCAGCAGGATCAGGTTTGGATGGCAGAAACGGCTGAGGAGGAGGAAGAGGAGATTTAGGAGGAGGAGGAGGAAGTTTTGGCTGTGTGGATTTCCCCGGTACACCTTTTTCAGGCTGAGATTTTATTAAGTCCATCAAACTCCTTTGGGATTTCCTCTGGATACCCATTTCTTCCGAAGTGATGACTTCTGCTTGATGCTGGAAGTCAATGTCAGCCGATATACCCTCGGGAGATGGAGTTTGGTTGAACACTTCAAATTCCTCTGAGGAGTCTGACAAATCTACGATCCCCTCTGGACTTTTTTCTTTTTCTTCTTCTTCCTCTTCTTCAAGAATGAGATGGGATGAGGATGCTCCTATTGAAGGGGTGGCTACGAAGAGTGGTCGAGTAAGGGGTGTACCTTCAGGAATTGGAATACCCTTTGGAATGACGAATCCTTCGTAGGCAACACTAATACGGTGGAGCCGAGAATCATTGGCTTTTATCATGCACTTGAGGGCTTGAAATGCGAGAGAAATGGGTGTGTACCCAAGAATTAGGTGCACCGCTCGCAATTGACGTCGGCTTCGTTTACGTACACCTCAGACCGTAAAATTCTATCTAAGCTCTCTCTGTTGACTAAGTTGAGCTGGGGTTTGGTAGAACGCTTATCTGCAAAATCATTAAAATGAAAGAAAATTTTGTCAGAATTAGAGATAATGGGAAATAAAAGAGAAATACAAGCCAAGACACATAAATTTGCGGCTATACCCCCACCTGGTTTTCCCTTCTTAGTCGGACAGGGTAGGCCATCATGCCATTCCCCAGAAAAGATTAACAAGTCTTCCTTTAAGCCTTTGTTTGATATAGGGAGGCACTGGATTAACCTTACTTCAGGATACCTTGACTTAAGGTAATATCCCTGTCACGTCAAATGGTGGAGGTTGTATACCCAGTTCACATCATGATGGGTCAAATTTAAGTTCATTCTCTCATTTAGAACTTCTATACTCTCCAATACCCTAAACATATTTGGGGCGCATTGTGTGGGAGATAGTCTAAAGAACCTAAGATAGTTCTTAGTGATGGTGTCCATGGGAATGGTCATCCCTCCCTCTATGAAGGCAATTATGGGGATGACCACCTCTCCTGTTTTCCTAGCATCTATCCATTCCCCCTGGGCAGCGTATCTCATGCCCACTGTTGGTGGGATCCTGTACTTAGCCCTAAACCTTTCCATACCCTCCTCGGACTAAACTAAACGCTTGAACTTACCCATTTTCTAAGAAGTTTGGAAGAAAAATTAACAAGTTTGAAACGGAAACTAAGAGGGTTCAAGGAAACTTACAGGTTTGAAAAGAAGGTCCTTGGACAAATTTTTAGTATTTGTAGATGCACAGGGAAGTGAGAAAGAGTGATAGGTTCAGTGTATGAGCTCTAGGACTATGTGATTGTTGAAAGTATGAAAAGGAATTGATTTGAAAAATATTTATAGTGGCACAGAAGCTACAAGCGGGGAAATTCCCGCTCATAAACCTAGGAAAATCCTCCACCATTGGATTTACATCATGCCGTTGAACGTGGGGGATAAGGAAGTCGCCAAAATTTAATGATGGCACGCTCTGGATGCCGAAGCATCAGGAGCGTGCCTTGAGCAGGTAAAAAGGCATTTGGGAGTTCGGGTAAACAAGGCATAACCATAAACGGGATGGGTTAAGGATATCAAAATCCTCCTTTCCTCCCAAGGAGTCAAAAAACAAGATTTTGAGGGGCTATTATGGGAGCCAATTATCTAGAAGATACTATTAAAACTGTATGAATTGGGCCTATGGTCCAATTCGAGGAAATTAACTAATCCGAGAATAGTCAAATAAGGTTATAATGGGAATGGTATAGGAAGAAGAAATAAAGATTGTATGTGATAGTCCAAAATACGTCCAAGGAGAAAAATCATCTCAGAAACGGAGATCCGAGGTCAATAATAATGTCTTATCATCCTGGACATTCTTCAAGGTTGCATCACAACTAGGAGTCGAACATTGGATAAGGGATGAGCAAAGTGAGGCAACAAATATCTTCAAAAGCTGCTACCTCCAAATTAAATGCCTCCTAACTAACTCTCTGGCCGCATTAATGTAGAGGTGATACCTTGTTTGGTTCTAAGAAATTAGAAACTAATGTATTAGAACTTCAATTTGTATTATGTTGGCAAACCATGATCAAAACATAGAGTCTAGGTTTAGACTTGCTCAAAGTATGTTTATTTGTGAAATTGGAATCGAGTGATTGCAGAATTTATTGGACTAAATCTACAAGGCTTGATCGATCGAAAATTAGACTCAATCGATCGAACCACGTGCAGATTTATTTTTCTGCAGAGTACCAGTTCAGCCCAAACTATACTTAAACGTATTAGGGTTCAAGTAAAACTCTCCTATATATAAGGGAAACCCTAGAACGTTTTTTGAAGTTGTTTTTAGAGAGATTAGAGTGCCTCTTTTTATTTTTAGGGTTTTGTACCCAAAGGCTCTCTAAAGGTTGCTCATATTGCGGTTTATGTAAATCTCTTGTGAGATCTAGAGGAGCTTTCCTTTACACAAACTTAGGATTTTCAAGGAGGAGATATTCTCTATACCTTGATGATCAAAACAGTTGCTGCCATTAAAGTTTAAAGAATACACAAGCGGGGGTGCTTGTAGCTGGTGGGAATCCAAGAAAGAAGGAGTCTGTAGATTCAGAGCTTGCACGTGGTCGTGTCAGTAAGTTCTACTGGTTGGTAGTATTAGGAAGTCAAGCGGGGGTGCTTGTAAGTCCTTTTGTATGAACTTCAATTCTTTCAAGATAGTGGATTCAAGTTTACCTTGAGGATAGTTAGGTCAAATCCTCCCCAGGTTTTTACCAGTTTGGTTTCCTGGGTGATCATATCTTGTGTTATTTATTTTCCGCTGCTTTGCATGATTTGATCTTTATTATTGTGATAACCTAGACTTGTTTAATTGGACTAAGTAACAACTTAGCTAATTACCTAGGTTTAATCAATTGTTTAAAGGGTCTAAAAACTAACATACCTGAATAGTGGCCAAGCAGCCTTACAACTACTAGTTGATGGTTCTGGGAGGTGTTGGATGGAACAAGGAGTTCCTAGAATCTAATCTACATGTGTATGGTAAAAATGATACCAAGATTGTAGTATATAGCATGGGAAGGTGGCCTAAAGGAGAGGGATCGAAATAACCAAGAAATCTTTGTAATAATACTTTGAATTCTTGTAACTTTGTTCATCAACAAGATATTATAACATAGCTCCTCAGGCTGTGCCAATGACAGATTTTCTTATCTTATTTGTGTTTAATGCTCTTAAATCATCAACTATTATTGTCTTTCTTCTGGAATAGAACTAGTTTTTTCACCCACGCTCTACAAATTCATTATTTGGGCTTGTTGGGCTAAAATCCAATCCTATACTAGGTCCAATCCAAATTCAGTCCTTACAATAATATTATCAAGATTATATTAATTTTATATTTATCAATTGTTTAGTACTTTTTTGTTAAAATAATTATCAATTTAAAATTCAATTTGGAATTATCAATTTAATTTAGTTTTAGGAAGAAATCTTACCCCTTATTTTAGTGAGATAATTATTTACACTTGATAATTTTTTCTTTTATCTTTATTGAATCTATTAAAAATATATAATTATTTATACATTTATTTTATAAGTTTTTTCATAAAATCGTGCAACGCACATGCCTATAACTAGTTGCCTATAAAACAGGATCACTCTCCCACTAACGCACTTATACAGAAGCAAACTTTACTTTTAAACATTTCTCTTTCTTTATTTTTTTTTAATTGGCCGAAAATGTTTCTTTTTTTTTAAACCCACGTTATTTATTTATTTTCATTTTAGAAACCCACATTGCCATCTACTTTTTTTTTTTTTTTTTTTTTTTTGAGAAATACTATATCTACAACATTTTCAAAACATTACCTATTGTGGGTACCTAAGGCAAGGCATGCTTGGCAACGTCCTAGGCATGCTTGCAACGTCCTCGGCCGTCCTTGGCCTTGCAACGTCCTAGGCATGCACAACGTCCTTGGCCGACCTAGGCATGCTTTGCAACGTCCTAGGCGTCCCACATCGAAGGAAAACCCCCCCACTTTCTGCCTTATAAGCTGTGAAGCAAAGGGAGTAGTGTACCACCAAGTCTCTTGTGATCACAAGAGACTTGGTGGTACACTACTCCCTTTACTTCACAGCTTATAAGGCAGAAAGTGGGGGGGTTTTCCTTCGATGTGGGACGCCTAGGACGTTGCAAAGCATGCCTAGGTCGGCCAAGGACGTTGTCAAGCATGCCTAGGACGTTGCAAAGCATGCCTAGGACGTTGCAAGGCATGCCGAGGACGGCCGAGGACGTTGCAAGCATGCCTAGGACGTTGCCAAGCATGCCTAAGCATGCCTTAGGTACCCACACCTATAAAATAGGATAAATTTTAAAGTTTTTTTTAGGAGAAAATATTAAGAGATTTGAATTTCCTCCATAACTCCACATTTACACTTTTCTCTCTCTCTCTCTTTTTTTTTTTTTTTTTTTTTTTTGATGTGATCTTTTTCTTTTTTAATTGACCTTGATTTTTTTTTTTGGTAATCTATTTCAAATTTTTTAAAACTAACGTTTAACTACCCCTAAGTTGGTTGTTTTCTTTATCTGTTTTTCACTTCCTTCTTCTTCTTACTTTCTTTCTTTCTTTCTTTTCATTTTTTTTTTTCAATTTACGTTACCCTTACTCCTAGTCCCTAATATGAGATCTCACGTCTATTTTTTTCAAATCAATTCTTCTTTATTTAATTTTTTTTAATAACAATTCTTCTTTATTTTGAAATTGGAGGAAAAAGAAAAAAAAAACACTCATACTATAAAACTATCACTATAACTTTTTCATCCATATCCCTTAAATTTAGATACCACTACTTTTCTGTTGGTTTTCAAATTGCTAACCATATCATCACAATTTGGTTGGATCATATTTCTAAATGAAAACTCCTACATCCATCGCTCTCATATCTCTCTCCCTTTTCTGCTTATTCTAAACCCATTTGTTTTCGCACCCTCACATGCATTCTCCAACTTCAATTTCAATCCATGTGAGTTTTTATTTTTATTTTTTTTCTCTATTAAACTTTTGTTGACAATGGGTTCTATTTTTTTTCCCCCTTTTATGAATCCTTTTTTTTTTTTTTGAACACATGAATCTTATTTTTGATAATATTGTTAGGTTCTAAAGACTTAGGTTTTTATGTATTTAGAACTCTAATGTATATTGTTGGCAAATCATGATCAAAACAATATGTTTTAGTCGTGTTTAGACTTGCTCAAAGTTATCTCATTTATGTAAAGTTGGAATAAGTTGATGCAGAAGGCTTTTATGCTTCTCGGCCTGTTTCGATCGATCGAAGCTTAGGCTCGATCAATCGAAAATCGGGTCAAAGGCGTTTTTCTGCAGAATTCCAACTCAGCCCTAGTTTGTTTAAAACGTTTAGGGTTTTCTGATTTGTTCTAAGTATAAAAGGCAAACCCTAGCCATGTTTTAGTGTTGCTCATATTGCTATTTGTGTAAATCTCTTGTGAGATCTAGAGGAGCTTTCCTTTACACGAACTTAGGGTTTTCAAGGAGGAGATATTATCTACACCTTAATGATCAATTCAGTTGCTGCCATTGAATTTTAAAGAAACACAAGCAAGTGTGCTTGTAGCTGGTGGTGAATCCAAGAAAGAAAGAGTCCGTGGAATCGGAGCTTGCACGTGGTCGTGTCAGTAAGTTCTACTAGTGGGTAGCAATAAGAAGTCGAGTGTGGGGGCTTGTAAGTTTTATTGCATGAACTTCGATTCATTCAAAATAGTGGATTCAGGTTTACCTTGAGGATAGCTAGGTTAAATCCTCCCCAGGTTTTTATCGGTTTGGTTTCCTGAGTGATCATATCTTTGTGTTATTTATCTTTCCGCTACTTTGCATGATATGATTGTTTGATTGTGATAACCTAGCTTTGGAATTTGGACTAAGTAACAACTTGGCTAATTACCAAGGTTAATCCAATTGTGTTTTTAAGGGGTCTAAAAACCATCAAATACGGTTGTAAATTTTGGGGGCAAAGGTAGTACAGTGTTTGTGGTGAAGGACTAGCACAAATACAATGAACTTTTTATTTTTTTATAATAAGTAGTAAAATTTTCCATTCCATTTTTTTTATACACTCTTTTTAAGGAGTTTCTCTCTCTCTCTCTCTCTCTCTCTCTCTCTCTCTCTCTCTCTCTCTCATGTCAAATAAAATTTTGTCTAATTATTTTAATATCTTTTTGCAACATCATCCAGGCTTATGTAAAGGAAGCAATTGTGGAGTTCAATGTCATTGAATCAATGAAACTTTATGATGTTGATTCAAATATAATTTTGTTTCCTTCAAATTGATGAATACTCCTAGACATCAAATCCTTTCATTCCAAAGGCATTACTAGGATTCACAAGGCTATGAGGAGCATTGAGAGAAAGAGTCAATTGGATAAGATAGAAGAAATTTCTTACCCATTGATGATTTTTGTTTGATTCACTATGTTTGCAATTTGTTACTCATCTCTTTTATGATTCTTTTACATGTATAATTTCAATCATATACTAGCTTTTGAGCACGCGCTCACGCGTGTGTTCAGAAGCTCTTCTATTTTTTTGGTAAGGATTAATTTAGAGCATTTATTATATTTTGGGATTACTACATTTTCCAATCACAAAAAAAAAAAACCTAGGGGTGTGATGAGTATTATGTGTGGTGAAATAATTTTTCATTACACCCCTAGGTTTTTTTGTAATTGGCAAATGTAGTAATCCCAAATTATAATAAATACTCTAAATTAATCCTTACCCAAAAAATAGAAGAGTCTCTAAACACGCGTGTGAGCGCGTGCTCAGAGTCTAGTTTATTGGTTATTCCCCTTTCTTAGTGGGGTTGGTTAAGGTAGTTAACTTTTTTTTTTTTTTTTTGATAAAAGGTAGTTAAACATTTGATTTTTTTTTTTTCTTTTTTTGAGGAAAAGTTAACATGTGAATAGGCATTAAACCTTTTTTCTAATAGATGAAATAGGTTCTAAAATTTGTTTTATTATTATTTTTTCATAATTTTTTTTTTTTAAAAAAGTACCTTTGCTTAATATTTATCACAATGGGCTTTGATGATTAATTGCCCTCGAACAATGAGGTTAACCAATCTATTAGACAGTTAGATCTTTGCGAAATATATGTTGAACAATGACCCAAAAAAATGTTAGGCAACCATGGTGAAACAGACTATATATGATCTTAACTCGCTCTCTCTTAGAGAGAATATAATCTGATTTCAAGGCTCTTTTATTTGGTTTTTTGATGTGCATTGATAATAGATTAATTTTGCATATTTATATCATTGTTAGAAAGCATTATCATACTTATTTTGAGGTAATTCATGCATTTCATATTTGATTTTGGAATAATGCTAAATAATCAATTTTGTGCTTAATTGGATTTTATTGCGTGAATTTGTCTTTTGTAGGAGAATGGAATTAAACAAGTGGATTTGTGCAAAGAAGAAATCTAATAGACTTTAATTTTACAAGGGCCATGATGAAGTTGAAGAAGACCAACCCAATTAAATTTAAGTCCAATTGGAGTAAGGAATCAAAGGAAATTTGCACCAAATCCAAGTCCAATTTGGATTAGGATTCCAGATTGCACATCAATTAGTATTTTTGGCATAACTTTCGGCTCAGAAGTCCAATTGAGATGATTCAAGTTGGGCTGGAACGTTAACTTAAAGGGGTACAACTTTTTAGTTTGCCAAAAGTTCGAATTCAGAGATTAAATGGGCCAAAATCATTGGTTAAGACCTAAAAATCTGAGATTTTCTCTAAACAGTAATTCAACTTATAATAGGATTCCTTGACCTATTTAAAGGCTCTTTAGGGCAAAATTCAAGGAGGCTAGTGCAAGGGCTGAGGGCTGAATATATAGAGAGTGCGACTACCTCTTTGGTTTTCTTCCATGACAATTAGTTTTATTTATTTGTCTAGTTTAATGTTTAGTATTTTATTTTTGTTTTTGTTTCAATTACTATGAGTAGCTAAATTTATAATTAGGGTTGAGGATGAAACCTTGTTAAGGATTATTAGTAATATTTATGTGATTTGATTTTTCCGACAATAATTGTTCTTTAATGATTTAAATTGTTCTTGCTTCATATCAATTGACTAAGATGAGATTCTAGATATGAGTTCAATCATGTTTTTCTCATGATTTAGGATTTGTCTTAATTAATTGAATGCTTGGATTATTAATTCTTGATTATAAAATTGGATATCGTTTGTGATTTGTCTGTCAATGAATACAATTTATGATTTGATTTTTAGAATAGGATATATCTTGTGACTTGTTTAGCTACAGTCTACAGATACAATTGATGATTTGATTTTATACTTAAGAAGCGAAGAAGAACATACTTTTGATTTTTAAAATAAGGATTTTAATGAGAATATTTTCCATGATAGCAAGATTGATTTCTAGATTATCATGTAGTGAGTTGGGAAAAGTTAATGATCATAAATATATGCTGATATGAATTAACAAAGCGGATTCCAAAACCTTAATTCCTTTCTCTAGATTGTTTACATCTCTTTACTATTTCATATTATATCTTTGCTTAGTTTAATTATTTGTTTAGTTTATTTAATTGCAAACAACCAATTTTTATTAAACTAGATTAGGATTAATTTGGTTAAGATTTGATTTAATTTTCCTACGTTCATTCAAGTCCTTGTGGGTTCAACCTCGTTCTTGTCAAACTATACTTCGGTACGGTTCGTTCACTTGCAAGTACTTTAAAATTTCACAACATTTTTAAAATCACCATTTTTGTAAATTGTAGTTAGGAAAGGTGTTCTTGAAACAGCCCAAGGTTTTCATATGGTGAGATTTTACATTATTCTTCAAATATAACTATATCCACATTACTTTCCCATATGAAGATTTTGGTAATATGCCTTGATCCATGGCATCTCTTTCACAAACATGTAAGGTTTAATTGTAACGTGCCTTAATGTATTCTAAAAGGTCATTGTTAAGGTCCAAAATATCACAATGATGTATCAAAGCCCAAAACAACACAAAGGACTGAAATCCAGAAAACATTTGGGCTTTCAATAAAAAAAAGGGAAGGCCCAAATCCATTAAGAATCCATAGGAAGGGACCTAAGCCCATGAATAGGCAAGCTTTGGACCTCACGAAACAAAGGAAAAAAGAGGTCCAGCCTAGCTCTCAAAGGTAAGAAAATCGCTGAGGAGCCCAAGGAGAAAACTGAACCAGGATACCTGGGGATTCCCAGAGGCTTGGGATCCTCGGGATGTGCAACAAGGCCAGGTTAGGATTGAGATAGTTCAAGGGGGAATGCCCAGAAACACAAAGAATGACGGTAGATATGTCCCATCAGCCACCCAATGATGCAGAAAAGGATTAGAAGACTTGGGAACCAACAACTCATGAATAGGGGTTTGGTACCTTGGGGAACCTAGGAAGATGGACCGTGAAGGAAGGAGGTTAAGGATCTTTCAACCTAATAGAAAGGAATTAGCCCATTTAGAAAAAAAAAATGACAAAAAGAAAAGCAACCAAAAGGTGGAGTGTAGAAGCCTTGGAAAAAGAAAAATCAAAGGTCAGCCCTCTAGGACCCCCCAGAACGGGAAAGTCAGCTAGGGGCTTTTGAAGAAGGAACCTCAAAAGAGGAAAATAGTGAAGGATGAGGAAGGGACCAGACACCAATGTTGACACAATATTGGTTCTGGTACCTAGAGCAACAAATGAAGGGAATCAATGGTACCCTAGAAACCTTAGGATGGCACTATAAAAGGAGGGGTAGCCAATAGTGAAGGGTATTCAGCAATAGTGAATTAGAGAAAAAGATTCTTGAGAAAAGTTTGTTAGAATTCAAAAAGAGAAAAGAGAGGGAAAACAACGTCTGGGATCCTGAGATAGCTACTAGAGAATACACCTGGATTTAAAGGGATTCAAACTTTGCAAGTGTTAGAGGCCTAAGAAGTCATCTAAGTCTATGATTTTTGAACTTATTTGGACCTTGTAACATATCCTAGTGAGCATAAAGTATTAAAAACTTAAGAAAATAATGAAACATTTCATATTATCCTAAGGATCTCTAACGTTTATTCCATTTTTTCTCCTATATCACTTCTTTACTGTTTCCTTGTTGTACAATACATATATGTTTTTTATGTGTTAGCATGTATATGTTGTAGGATCCACACTTTGTGCACAACTTAGTTTGAAATCAGCCTAACTTAATTGCAGTGAACTAAGTCCAATCCCTTAAACATTAAGTATTGGGCCCAAGATCTTTACTTTCTACTTGGGCCTGTGTTGTTTTACCAAAAAAAAAAAAGAAGAACCCACACAGTCATTAATTATTATTCAAGATGGTGAAGCATTTAGTTAAGGCTCCTTTAAAAATAAAATAGTAATATGGTGAGGATGGACAAATGTAGGGCAATAATAATATAAGATAGCTTAGTTCCGTTGTGTATTTGAATGGAACATTTACTTGTTGGTAAAAGATTTACTTCCTACCCAAAAAACGATTAAAAAAATTACTTGTAGATGGGAGGGAAAAAAAAGATAAAAACCTATTAAAATTGAAACTATCCATAAATTTCTTACCCTGTAGAATTGTAGTTGCTAGCATGCATTGCTACGCAACTATGGTCTATAGTCTACAATCCACATGATTATGATATGGACACAAGCCACACCCTTATGATATTTATGTAATTTTGGTTTGAGTTGTTTGTGCTTCTTTTATTCTTTGTATTCTCTTTGTAATATTTTTTGGACACGGTTACTGTCCAGTGGAAATTTCCACCTTGTTTCGCTTATTTCATAGATCAAATGCTCTTTGCATAATTATTTTACATAATTAGCTTTGAGGCACATGTAAATGACTATTAAAAAGTGTCATAATATTGCTTGTATTTAATCATGTGATGTCTTCCTCCAATAAAAGTTAACTTTATCTAAATAACATGTGGACAATTTTTTTTTAAATAAAAAATAATTGAAGTATAAAATTTAGTCAAACGGATCTTAAAGGCAAATTCAATGGGGTCTACACCCTTTATCTATCAAATGAT
Organism: Quercus lobata; assembly: GCF_001633185.2. Classification (NCBI taxonomy): domain Eukaryota; kingdom Viridiplantae; phylum Streptophyta; class Magnoliopsida; order Fagales; family Fagaceae; genus Quercus; species Quercus lobata. Next base: position 33,424,667 of record NC_044910.1, on the reverse strand, counting down.
AGTGTAATGATATCACTATCAGGCACCCAACTCAACTTGATTGTCCTAAATTCCAAGAAAAATGCAAATTGTGTGTAAGGTGTACCACAACAAAAGCAATTACAAGTAAACACAATTATCATTGGCATATTTTGTTTCGCTTATTTCATAGATCAAATGCTCTTTGCATAATTATTTTACATAATTGGCTTTGAGGCATGTGTAAATGACTAATAAAAAGTGTCATAATATTGCTTGTATTTAATCATGTGATGTCTTCCTCCAATAAAAGTTAACTTTATCTAAATAACATGTGGACAATTTTTTTTTTTAAATAAAAAATAATTGAAGTATAAAATTTAGTCAAACGGATCTTAAAGGCAAATTCAATGGGGTCTACACCCTTTATCTATCAAATGATAGTGTCATGATATCACTATCAGGCACCCAACTCAACTTGATTGTCCTAAATTCCAAGAAAAATGTAAATTGTGTGTAAGGTGTACCACAACAAAAGCAATTACATTCAGCAAAAAACAAAAGCAATTACAAGTAAACAAAATTATCATTGGCACAAGAAAATATTTAAAAGTTAGTTAGACCAACATGGATAGATTACCTTCATTGTTGCAAAACTGATATCTGAAACATTTGCACAAATTTTACAATCTAGCATTCTAGAAACAAGGCCCAACCTTAAAAAATGTGAAATGCAGCCAATATAGACGCTATGTTCTTTGTGTATTGATCCCCCAACCCCAACCCCAACCCCAACCCCACACCCCCCCCCCCCCCCTCCTATTTTGGTACTTTTCCTTTGCCCAATGGACTTTACACATTTATATATTTTTAAAAGCTAAAACGTAACATTTATTTTTGCTACACTCTAAGCCACATTAGTTTCACCATTGCGCACCTTTAGTGTGGTAGTCACTTCACAAGTATAAATGCTTGTAGGGTGTAGGGGGCAAGGGCCGGGGTTCAAATCTCCAGGAGAGAGTTTTACACACATATACACTTTTCTTTTAAAAAATAATTACAACATGCTGCTAACTCTACAACTCGAACCCTTTCCCCCCTAGACTCCCAAGCACTTTGTGCATGGGGAGGTGTCAATTCAGCTACAAAGCCTTTAGCCACACACATATACAGTTAGATTAGACTAGAGTAGAAATTTTATCTTGTATAAAATAAATAAATAAATAAAATCAGCGTCCACGTCATTATCTTTTTTTTTTTTTTTTTTTTCAATTTTTCTATAATTGTTTTTAACATTTACACTTCTCCAACCTTTTTCCCTCACTTACCTTTTCATCTCTCCACTACTTCTCTAACATTTCTCTCTTCCTTACCTTTTCATCTCCCTACTACCCTCTAAATTAGTATCATTCTTCTTCTTTCTCTTCATCTTTTTTTATTTTTTTTCTTTTCTTATTCACACCCTCTTATTATAAATTTGTCACTATCTCTTCCATTCTATGTATAGTTTTCCCTCACAACAAAAAGGTTGTTTCTCTCTCTATCACAAATTTTTGGTGGATTTTTTTTTCTTGCATATTTGCTTTAGGTTGATAATTTTTTATAT